>NW_020954017.1:177709-259860 GCF_900497805.2 Vombatus ursinus
GACACAGAATGTCAGGGCTGGGAGGGCACTTAGGACACAGAATGTCGGAGCTGCGAGGGCCCTTAGGACGCAGAATGTCAGGGCTGGGAGGGCCTTTAGGACACAGAATGTCAGGGCTGGGAGGGCCCTTAGGACACAGAATGTCAGGGCTGGGGCGGGGGGACACTTAGGACACAGAATGTCAGAGCAGAGAGGGATCTTAAAGAATATTTAGTAAAACTCCTCATTCTACAGATGGGGAAATGAAGCCCAGAAATGGACAGAGACTCATCTAAGGTCTCACAGGGAGTCAGGGACTGAGCCAGGACTAGAATTCAGGCCTCCTGTCTTTATCCAGGGTTGTTTGCCCTACACCCTTGAACTTGGCTGACCTCAAACCCCTTGGCCCTCCTGCCAGTCTGACCTCTGACCTCCAGAGACCAGCTGTGGCTATCAGACTGCCCAGATCACCAGCTCTCCCTCCTGCCAAAGGCAAGCCCTGGCAGAGGAGAGAGCTCAGGCGAGCCTCCGCTCCCAGCTCTCTGCTGCCATCTCCTGGACTGGACCGTTATGGCCTCCCCTATCCATGGGTACCCATGGCCCCTGAGAACCTCCAGCCTAGGACAGTGGTAGTAATTTATTCTTATTTATCGTTGTTAATATTCATACTTATCATCATTCTAATTTCTAACCATTCACTTATAGGATATGGTATAGTGGGGATTCCACGGGCATATGGATTGGACGACACAGCCATTGAGAACCCCTTCCAATCCTGATTCTGAGAACCAGGAAAACACTCTCCCAGTGCCCTCCAACTGTCCCACTGATATTTTCTCCTGGAACTGTACAAATAGAACAATTTCTTTCTCAGTCTCAGAAAGAGGAATGTCACTCCTAGAGTGCTTTATGCATAATGAAAAACCCAAGTCTCTAGTCTTTCAGCACTTAAGATAGTTCCTGACACATAGCACTTTTCATTGTTGACTTCCATTCAAATCAATCAACAGCCAACTTTGGCGCCCCCTATGTGCCAGGCACTGGTAATACAATGACAAAAGTGAATCTGCCCCCGACCTCCAGGGGTTTACTTGCTGCAGGGGCCACGAGATCTATCCATATTGGACACATAACACTCACTAGCTGTGTGACCCTAGGCAAGTCACTTAACCCCCATTGCCCAATCAAAAACAAAAAAGATCTATCCATATTGGCATATACAAACCAGCTAACGGGGAGTATGGAAGGAGTAGGCCTGAGCAGTGGGAAAGCTCAGGAAGGCTTCCTGGAGAAGGCAATGCTTGGGCTGAGCTTTGGACTCACAGGTGGCACACAGTAGGTACTTAGTAAATGCTCATTGATTTACTTTGAGCTAGTGTGCATTAAGTTCAGGGCTGGGGAAGATGCAGAGTTTAAATAAAACAAAAGTCTCTTCCTTCAGGGAGCCCTCCTTAGTTGGAGAATAAGATTCACTGGAAAAGTTGCAGTATACAATGCTATGTGATTTCCTTGGAGAAATACAGACAAGGTAATATGTGAGAGCTGAGAGGTAGATCATCGCCAATGGGGGAATCAGGGAAGGCTCCTTGAAGGAGATGCCATTGGAATGAGTCCTTAAAGGATGCTCAGGAATTCAAAGGCAAAGAAGAGAAAGGTGGATATTCCAGACATGAGGATCCACATTCTCTGAGCAAAGGTGCAGAAGGGAGAAGAGTGTAGAACATGCTCAGAAGGTGGCCTAACATTTGGGCTGGAGAGTCAGGACTCCCTTGGTTTGCCTTTTTTGTATCCCCAGGGGTTAACAGAGTGCCTGGCACACAGTAGGTATTTTATAAGTGCTTATTGATTGACTGACTGGAGAAAAGTCCTGAGACAAAGCTGGGAAGGTCAGTGGAGTCTGATTGTAAAGGGCCTTAAATGCCAGGTAAAGCAATTCTCACTCAGCAGGAAACCTGTAGCTATTGAAAATCTTTGAACAGAGCAGGGCTAGGATCAGATACTCAAGAGTGGTGTGGATTGGAGAGGAACGGAAAACCTGCTAGAGACTCTCTCAAGAGCCCAGGCAGGTGCTAATGAGGGCCAGGAGAGGAGCCAGATGTCAGACGGGGCCTGGTAGCTGATATGGAAAAAGGAGAGGGGAGGAGAAGGGAGAGAAGAATCAGAAGCTAAGCTTGTCAAGCTAAGTACTGGATTAAATCTGAAGGATATGATCTGAAAGATCTGAGTCTGAAGGACACACTCAGCAAATGTCTGAATTGAATTGAAGACTCTGGAAGTGTAGAAGGGGAGATGAACAAGGGCTGGGGTGGATGCTGGAATTAATTGGTTTTGATTAAGAATATTTATTACCAGAATTTGGTTTTCCCCTCCTGATTGGAGGGAAAAGGTGAGAGGGAAAGAAAACAAATTTTTGCTAAATGAAAAAGTATGGGGCATGGAAGGAAAAGAGGATTTATTAAGCTCCTATTACAGGCCAAGCACTTTACAAATATCTCATTGGACCTTCATTAACAATCCTGAGAAGTAGGTGCTGTTATGATCCCCATTTTAGAATTAAGGAAACTGAGGCAAACAAAGGTTAAATGACTTGCCTAGGGTCACACAGCTGTTGTGTCTGAAAGCTAGATTTGAAATCAAATCTTCCTAACTCCAGACAAGCATACACCCCACTGTGCCACCTAGCTCCCTGCCTGGGTCAAAAGGGTTCAGTGGCTCCCTCCTACTTCTGGCATGAATTACAGTCTGCTGTATTGGCCATTTAAAAAGCCCATTATTCCAGCTCTAGGCTACCTTTCTCCATCTCCCACCTCCAAGACTTTGCTCAGACAATTCCCCAAAATCATCCCTTTTTACCTTTGCCTCCTGGAATCTCTGGATTCTCTCAAGACTCATTTCAAGTGGCATCTCCTACAAAAGCCCTTCCTGATCACCCCCATTATTAGCATCCTCACAAATAACTTTGCATATATTTTTTGCATTTGCCAATCTGTATATATGTTGCTTTTCTCGAATAAAATGAAAACTCATTAAAGACCAAGACTTGTTTTGATTTTGTCTTTGTGACCCCAGCACCCACCTGGCCCTTGGTGATTACCTAATAAATGCTTGTTGAGTGAATGAATGAATGAATGAACTTAGAATTTATGACAGTGGAGATCCGGGAATTCCCTGATCTGCTGGACAGGGACACCTCCACTGGAGCTGGGTATCCATTCATTGACCTAGTAAGTGACAGGGCCATTTGAATCCAGGCCATCTGTCTCCAACTCCAGTGTCCTTTCAAAGATCATTCAAGCTGGATGGGGCTCTTAAAGCCCTTCTATAATGTAAGCACAAATCCCCCCCCCCCACAAGAATCTGAGACCGAGACTAAAGAAAGGTCACCCAGAAACAACATCAGTTTGTGAGGAGACGAGAGAACAGAAGAGAGAGAGGGACCAAGGGATCCGAGGTCCAAAGCTGGAAGGAACCTAAGAGGCTAACTAATCCAACTTTCTTATTTTACAGTGGAAACTGAGGCCCATGAATGGCCATTAAAATTCTAGAATTAGAGCTGGGATGGACCTCAGAAGCCATCTCTCTCATTTTAAATATGGGGAAACTGAGGCCCAGGGTGAGGAAGAGTCTTACTCAATGTCACACAGGAAGCAAGCCTGAGTGCCAGCTTTTGACCATATATTCTCTGATACCAAATCTAGCTTCCTTTCCATAGGAGTACCCTGCCTCCCAGGACTCTAGATTCAGTCCAGTCTCTGTCCTGAACTCCAGCCACTCATTACCCAAGGCATGTTGGGCATTTTCACCCAGATATGCCTTAGGCATCTCAATCTCAAAGTGTCTAAAACAGAATTCAACCATCAAGCAACAAGCATTTATTGAGCAGCTACTGTGTTCTGGCTCTGTCCTAGGTCCTGGAAACAACAAAAGACAAACAGGTCTTGTTCTGAAGGAGCTGCCATTTCACAGATGAAGACAACATGTGTGCTTCATATACGTTTTATATATACATATGTGTACATGTATAATATACACGTGTTTATATGCATATGGCAATATGCTGTGTGTGCATATGCATGTACAAGATGAGGCTCAAGGTTCAATTAATCAGCAAACTTATAAGGGTCAGCCTGTGTTAGGTGACATGCCCAGGGTCATCAGGATTCAAAATTATCACCTACCTTCAAATCCCACACCACAATAATGATAACATAGCCTCAAACGTACCCCTACTCATACATCAGCCCTCTTTAGGCACATATAGTGTATAAAGCAGTAGGCCTGGAATCAGGAAAACCTAAGTTCAAATCTTGCCTCAGACACTTACTTGCTGTGTGGCCCTGGACAAATCACTTAACCCTGATTGCCTCACCCAAAAAAGAAAGAAAAGAAAGAAAGAAAGAAAGAGGAAAGAAAGAGAAAAATAGCACAGTATCTGGCACACAGTAGGTGCTTAATAAATGTTAGCTGACTTATTGATGGATATGCCTTCTAGATCTAGTACCTGATCAAGTGTGTTCTAGCCCACATTTCTCCATGCTTTCCACAAGAAAAGTGAAAGAGATTTTATCAAATTCTTTGCTAAAAGCTAAATGAACTCTATCTACAACATTCGCCTGATACACCACTTAAGTATGAGTATGAGAAAACAAAATTAAGTCAGTCTGCCATGACCTGTTTATGATAAGGCCATATTGGCTCTTGGTGCTCACTATTTCCCTTTCTAAATGTTCATGTACCATCCCTTTAGTAAGATGTTCCAAAGCTTTGCAAGGAGCTACAATCCAGCTCACTGGCCTACTGTCTGTAGACTCTGTCCTCTTACTTCTTTGAAAAGGTGGACAATATTCACTATTCTCCAATTCTGAGGTCTTTCCCCCTTCCTCCATAATCACAGAATCATAGGATTTGGAAATAACTTAAGGAGTCCTCTAGTGTGAGCCTCTCTTTGTCTCATTGGCTTAGCACAGAACCTGGCACAGAGTAAGGGCTTAATAAATGTTTGTTGACTGACTGACCATACATGGAAGAATCCCCACTCTACTGTGCCTGACCAGTGGTTGTCTGGCCTCAGCTAGCAGAGCTGCTGGGAGGCAGACCTCACCACATGGACAGGCAGCCTGTACCACTTTGGAATAGCTCAAGCTTTTCCTGACTTCAAGCCTAAATCAGCCCATTTGTAACTTCTACCCTCTGCTCCTGGTTCAGCTCTTGAAATAAATAAATAGATAGATCGATAGATAAATGAATGAATGAATGAATGATTTAATAAATGAATGAATGAATAATAAATAAGTGAATGAATGAATGGATGGATGGATGAATAAGTAAATGAATAATGGATGAATGGATGGATAGGTAGATGAATGAATGAATAAATAATTTTTAACATGTGTTTTTAAAACTTTGGGTTACAAATTTTCTCCCTTCCTCCCTTCTCACCCACCCTCATTGAAAAGGCAAGCATCTCAGTACAAGTTATAGATGTGTAGTCATGCAAAACACTTCCATAGTAGTCTTGTTGTGAAAAACTAAGTATATTTCCCTTCATCTCATCCTATCCCCCATTTATTCTATTCTCTCTTTTGACCCTGTCCCTCCTCAGAAGTGTTTTCTTTTGATTATCCCCTCCCCCCATCTGCCCTCCGCTCTATCAACCCCCTGCTTTCTTGTCCCCTTCCCCCCTTATTTTCCTGTAGGGTAAGATAGATTTCCATACCCCACTGTGTATGCTATTCCCTCCTTAAGCCAAATCCTATGAGAATAAGATTCACTCATTCCCTCTCGCCTTCCCCCATTTCCCCTCCACTATAAAAGCCTTTTCTTGTCTGTTTCATGTGAGATAATTTACCCCATTCTACTTCTTCCTTTCTCCTTCTCCCAGTATAATCTTCTCTCACCCCTTAATTTTATTTTCCAGATATCACCCCCTCATCTTCAACTCACCCTGTTCCCTCTATCTATCTATACATACATATAATTATTTTTCCTCCCACTACCCTAATACTGATAAAGGACTCACGAGTTACAAATATCATCTCTCCCTACAGGAATGTAAACAGTTCAACCTTAGTAAGTCTCTTATGATTTCTCTTTCCTGTTTACCTCTTCCATGTTTCACTTGAGTATTGTATTTGAAAGTCAAATTTTATATTCAGCTCTGGCCTTTTCCTCAGGAATGCTTGAAAGTTCCCTATTTCATTGAACAACCCAGTTTTTACCCTGAAGGATTATACTCAGTTTTGCTGGGTAGGTGATTCTTGGTTATAGTCCTACCTTCTTTGCTCTCTGGAATATCATACTCCATGCCCTCTGGTTCCTTAATGTAGAAGCTGCTAAATCTTGCGTTATCCTAATTGTGTTTCCACAATATTTGAATTGTTTCTTTCTGGCTGCCTGCAATATTTTCTCCTTGACTTGGGAGTTCTGGAATTTGGCTACAATATTCTTAGGAGTTTTCCTTTGGGGATCTCTTTCAGGAGGTGATCAGCGGATTCTTTCTACTTCTATTTTGCTCTCTGGTTCTAAAATATCAGGGCAGTTTTCCTTGATAATTTTTTGAAAGATGATGTCTAGTCTTTTTTTTTTTTTTTTTGATCATGGCTGTCAGATAGTCCAATAATTTTTAAGTTCTCTCTCCTGGATCTATTTTCCAGGTCAATTGTTTTTCCAATGAGATATTTCACATTCTCTTCTATTTTTTCATTCTTTTGGATTAGTGTTACAGTGCCTTGATTTCTCAAATTGTCACTAGCTTGCAATTTCTCCATTCTAATTTTTAAGGAAATATTTTCTTCAGTAAGCTTTTGGACTTCCTTTTCCATTTGGCTAATTTTGCTTTTTAGGGTATTCTCCTTATTGGCTTTTTGAACCTCTTTTGCCATTTGGGTTAGGCTATTTTTTAAGGTGTTATTTTCTTCAGTATTTTTTTGGGTCTCCTTTAGCATCACTCTCAGTTTTTCCTCTACTTTTCTTACTTGCTTCTCAAAATCCTTTTTGAGCTCTTCCATGGCGGCTTTGGATGTAGGAGCTTTGGCTTTGTTTTCTTCTTCTGGCTGTGTGTTTTGATCTTTGTCACCAAAGTAAGATAATATAGTCTGACTCTTTTTGCGCTGCTTGCTCATGATCCTGGCCAATTACTTGCATTATCAACTCTTTGTTAAGGTAGAGGTCTGCTTCCAGTGTGGAGAATGTACTGTCCCAAGCTTCAGGGGTTTTGTGCAGCTATTTTCAGTGATACTTCTAAGGACCTGTAAATTTTCAATTCTTCCAAGGTGCTATGATCAAGATCCTGGCCTGTGCTCTGGTCTATGAGTGACCACAAGCACTCTCTTCTGTCTTGGAACTGTGAGGAGGATTTCCTCTCCACTGCCACTACAAGCTCCACCACACCAGCGCTCCTCCTCACCCCAGGACCGCCACCCAGAACTGTGACCCAGATCCAAGCACCAGCAAAGCAAGAGAATCCTGCACCAGCAGAGAAATCCCTGCAATCCCCCTCTGATCAGTCACTCTATTCCCTCTCAGTCTATGGGTCAGAAGCTCAGGAGGCAGCCGCTGCCTCGGGGCCATGCTTGGCAAATGGGGCTGGGACTCCACTCTTCTCTCTCATGGCAGAAACAGACTTTTCTCACTTTCCTTCTAAGTTGTCTTTGGCATTCATGGGTTGAGAAGTCTGGAAACCACCACAGCTGCCCGTGATTCAGTCCTCTGAGACCTGCTCCAGGTTTGTTGCAGCCTGCATGCCCACGATGAACTGTGCTCCTCTCCCAGCCCTGCGTGATATACCTTTCTGATCAACCATCCAGGCTGTCTCGGGCTGGAAATTTGTTTCACTCTGTCTTTTTGTGGGTTCTGCTACTTTAAAATTTGTTTAGAGCCATTTTTATAGGTATTTGAAGGGGTTTGGGGGAGAACTCAAGCAAGTCACTGCTTTTACTCCGCCATCTTGGCTCTGTCCCTGAAAAAATAATTTTTTAAATAACTAACATTTATGTAATGCTTATCATGCTCCAGGAACTGTGCTAAGCACTTTACAATTAATATCTTATTTGATCTTCACAACAACCCTGGGAGATCAAAGTTATTATTATCTCCATTTAATGAGGGATGAGAAAACTGAGGCAGACAGAGGTCACACAGGGTCACACAGCTATCAGAACTTCATCACTCCAGGTCCAGTATTCCATCCATTGAGTCACCCAGCTACAATAACAAACCTAATTTCTTCCACATAACCCTTCAAATACTTGAAGGCAATGATCATGTCTCCCCATCCAGAGTCTTTTCCTCTCAAGGCTAACTCTGCCCAATCCCTTCACCAACCCTCTTCAGCTCCCTTCTCTGGAGTCTTTCCAGTTTATCAGTGTCCTTCCTAAACTGTGGTGTCCAGAACTGAGCACAGTACTCCAGAGGAGGTCTGATGAAGTCAGCACACAGTAGGACTACACCTTCCTATTCCTGGAAGCTAAGAGCCTCCTCATGCAGCCCATTAGCAATTCAGGCTGCCCACATCTCCCTGCTGTCTCATAGTGGGTTTGCAGCCCACTTAAAAATATAAAAAGAATCAACCCCCATCTTTCTTAGACAAACTGCTGTCTAACCATGACTCCCTCTCATTGTCCTTTTGAAGTTAATTTTTTTACACAAGAACAAGTGAACCTCAGTTTCCTCATCCATGAAATGGGGATAATGATATTTGCACTATGTTCTCCCCAAGAGAGTTCTGGAGTAAGTGCTTTGGCAACATAAATGCACTAAAGAAACAGGTGCTCTTGCTGTCATTAGGAGAACATGTCCCCACTTAACCAGGGCTCCAGGGTTCCAGCTCTCCTTGCCCGGGCCAAAGTCCCCGTCTGCTCACGTGATCTGGGAGACTAAATAGCATTTGGGTTGGGGAGAGAATTCAGTGTCTTGGAAGTGGGGGGGGATGGGAGGGAGGAACAGAGAGACAGACAGATAGAGAAAAACAAGCAGAGAGAGAGAGAAATAGGTAGGCAGAGACATGCACGGAGAGACAGACCCAGAGAAAGAATGAAAAGCAGACACAGAGGTGGAGGCAGATAAGGAGAGACACAGAGGGAGGCAGAGCCAGGAAGCAGAAGAGATTGGGTGAGGACAGGGCAGGCTAAGATCTAGCCTTGTGAGGCTGAGTCAGGACCAAGAGTAGTCTGGCTGCATCTTCTCAAGAGAAGGAGGATAGCCCTCAGCCCAGGAGCGCCCACACCCATGGCACTTCCCTCGGAAACTCTGCTCAGGGCAGATGGCCGGTGCAAGAGGCTCCTGCTCACAGGTGAGAGGATTGGACCGAATTGGGGGACCAGGGAGGAATAGGTGAAAGTATTCGTGTTCATACTGGGGGCCCCAGGCTTGGGCAAGATGAGCCCATAACTTGGAGACTTCCTAAGTGCTCCACACCTGGTCCTGCATGAACACACTGGGAAATTCATTTTCTTGGTCTCCCACCTGTGAATTCATTGGGGTTGGCTACTCCCAGGGAGGAAACTGTCCCTTCTGTCTGAGGTCTCACAAAGTTTCCCAGGACACTAAAATGTTGAAGTGACCTGTCCAGGGTCATCCAGCCAGGATGTGTGTCAGAGGAGACACAAGAAACCCGGGTTTCCTCTCTCTGAACTGGCTCTTTATCCACTTCCCCGCACTGTGGCTTGGACCCTCATGTAAATACAAAAAAAAATTTTTTTAATGTTCATAAAGAGAAATATAGAGCTTGAAGTAATCTTAGAACACAGAAATAGAACTGGAAGGAATCTTAGAACATAGAATTTCAAAGCTATGAGACATTTAACATAAAACATGTCAGAGATAGAAAGGAACATAGTTGACATCTATCTAGTCTTGGTTTGTCAGATGAGGAAACTGAGGTCAGGAGAAAGATGTGAAGGGCCCAAGGTCACACCACAAGGTAATACCAGGTTCAGGTTCTTTCCACTGGGCATACCAGGGCGGCACACGTTTCTAAGCAAACAGTGAAATGCTTGCCCCAGAACAGCTGCTTGGCGGACTCCCTTGGCCACAAGGCTGGAAGTTACTGACCAGGGTCTCTCCTCCTTTTTGTCTTAGTTGCCCTGCTTGCCTCCGTGGCAGGTGCTGAACTGTTTCTCTTCCTCGAACACCTGACCAGGCTGCCTGGAAGTTCAATCAGATGGCGGATCAATGGAGCCCCCACCGGTGATGTCAATTATGCATGGTACCGGGCAAACGCGTCCATCGAAGCAAATATGCTTGTTTCATACATCTCCTCCCCTCCTAGCTGGATTCCTGGCCCTACGAATACCGGCCAGGAGAATGTGACTCAAAGAGGCTACCTGAGCATCACAGAATGAGAGTTCAGTGATGCTGGGAACTACACGGTAGTGGTGACCAGCATTGAGGGGTCCCAGGAGGCCACTGGAGAGATCCAGGTCTGGGGTAAGCCAGATTCCTCCTCTGTCTCCCCTGCAAGGGACAACCACAGCATCCAAGAGGTAGAGGATATTTCATGCCTCTGAGATCCCATGCCTGAAAAGGGGTATACAGCCTCTGCTTGGATACCTCCAGGAATGGGGAGCTTACTACCTCTCTAAGAAGCTTCCACATTGTTAGATAGTACTCTAGCCCTGGGCCTATCTCACAAACTTTTGCAGGCCTCACTCCAAGAATACAATTGAGTGGGAGAAGACAGTGGGTTTGGGTAGCTAGGTTTCCTGGGGACAAATGATCTCTGGCATCAGTGAGAGCCAAATAGGAAGGGTCACCTCACCTTCCCACCTCCCAAAGGTTTCTATAAGAGAGGGAGAAAAGGAGAAGGATGGAGAGGCCTGTGAGACCAGGCCATCATGAGTGAGAATAAGCTGAAGACCTAGAGTTGTTCATGGTGGAAACAGATGAGGAGCTGTCCCATGGAAGAGGGAAAAGCCCCCTTGGGCTGAGCCAGGAATAGTGGGGGAACTTTCCCTGATCCCCTGATTGTTGGTGCCTTCACCCTTTCGAAATTATCTTAGGTTTTCTCAGCGGTTTGAATATTAGATTCCCCAGAAGAACATAAGCTGCTTTAGGGCAGGGAGCCTGGGTTTTTTTGTTGTTCCTTGGATGGATGCTCATATGACCTGGCTTTGCCTTCCTGGGATCTGGGGGGGGGGGGGGGAAGCTGGCATTTGACCTGGGTCTAAAGAGGCCTGGCCCCCATCTCTTCATCCCCCTCTGCCCTGTTCCCCCAGAGGAGCTGTTCCAACCCAACATCACGGTAAGCAAGACCGGTGTAGTCGAGTATGTGGACATTGTGAACTTCACATGCCATCCCAACAACACCAGCGACTTCCAGATTCAGTGGTACTACAACTATTTCCCAGTGTCCAAGGGCCATCAGTGGACTGTGTCCTCAGACAACAGGATCCTCAGCGGCTGGGTCTCTCGCTACCAGAAAGGGCCTTATTTCTGAGAAGTATCGAACCCAGCCACCTCACAGAGGAGCACCTTTCAGAATCTGCAAATATACTGTGAGTAACTCAGGGCACCCATCCTCTCTCAGACCCTCAACTCCCCGGCAATGAGGGAGGTGTAAGACACAGGCTGGGCCATTGAGAGAGTTACCAGATGGATCTGGGTCACAGATTCAGACTGTCAAAGCTGGGAGGGGCCTTAGAACATGGAATGTAAGAGCTGGGAAGGGCCTTAGAATAGCAATCAATCAACCAGCACTTATTAAGCACCTACTGTGTGCCAGGCACTGTGCCACATGCTGGGGTTACAAATACAAAAGTGAGACAGTCCCTTGCCTGCATTCTAACACGAGGAATCCCATTCCTTGGGTGAAATGTCAGTTTGAGACCTCAGAACATGGAACGTCAGAGTTAAGGGAGAACTTCCAGATTGAGCTGATCCAGAATCTAGTCCTGGCTTGTTAATTAACTGTGTGACCTTGGGCAAGTATCTTCACTTTCTGAGCCTCAGTTTCCTCATCTGCACAATTTGAGCTTTGTGCTAAACCGTCTCTAACGTTCTCTCCAAGTCTGACCTGTGATTCTGGCCAAGAAACTCCAAAGTAACCCTGGGACATAGGGGCTATTATCATTCCCATTTTACAGCTGAGGAAACTGAGGCAGACAGAGGTTAAGTGACTTGCCCAGGGTCACCACACAAGAAAGTATCTGAGGCTGAATTTGACCTGGGGTCTCCCTGACTCTAAGGCCAGAGCTCTATCTACTGTGCCCTATCAGTAACCCACATAAACAGAAGTATTTTGGGGGGAGTCCTCAATAATTTTTAAGAGTGAAAAGTAACCCTGAGACCAAAAAGCTTAAGAACCACTGCCTCAAGAGTTGCCCAGAGCCCTGAGGGTCCAGGGTCTGAGGGTCCCCCAGCCAGGAGGTGAGGGGGCCAACACTTGAACAGAGGTCTTCCTGACTCCCTGGTCGGCCCTTCCTGGGGAAAATCTACTGCTGATCCTCATCCACCCTCCCCTTCTCTGTGCATGACTACCACCACAGCTCACTCCCTCACAACTTCTCACGTGGACTGCTTTCAAGGGTCTCCTAATTTTACAGCTACCAGATTGAGGTTCTTAAAAGTCCAGTCAGTCAATAAACATTAATTAAGCACCTGCTATGTGCTAGGCTCTGTGCTGAGTGTCAAGCTCAGATCTTACCATGTCACTGCCTTGCTCAAGATGTTTCAGTGGCTTCCTATTTCCTCTGTTTGGTCTTTTGAACCCATCATGTTCTAGCTCCAGGCCTCCTTTCCAGACTGACCTCATGCCAACTGTATACCCTTCTTCCCCACCAAATGTGCACAACTTTCTACCTGCTACCTCTATACCTTACATAGGTTGTCCATCCTTGGTGCACCAACACACTCCTTCCACACCTCCACCTCTGGGAGTCTGAAGTCCCAGCTCAAGGTCCACTTCCTGCAAAAGTCCTTAGCTGGGCCCCTTCACCCACAAGAAGTGACTTTGTGTCGGCTTTTATATTACGTGTGTTTTGCATATTTTACATTTGCTAGGTAACCTGGTCCAGAAAATAGAGAATCAGCCTTGGAGTCACGAAGAACTGGGTATAAGGCCTGACCCCAGCCCCGCCAGTGGGCCCCAGGCAGGTCCTCAGCCTCCCAATGTCTATAGGAAACACTTTAAAACTCTGAAGTTGCAGAGTTGATTATGACATGCATTGGTGGAAGGAGTTTTCTTACTGGAAGTTCCCTATGCCAAGGAAATGACAGATCCAAACCAAAACCACATTTCTGTCATTTGCCGATCTGTGGATGCATTGCATGCATCCACACGAGGTCCTGGAGGGCAGAAACAGCTGTATTTTTCCCTTTGTAGACTTAGTGCCAGCAGGGTGTGCATAGAGAAGGTGTTTAAAAAAGTTTAGGGATTTGAGAAGCTGTATTAGAATGAGAATGAATGAATGCATGAATAAATGAATGTAAGTATGAGCGAATGAGTACATGAGTACATGAATACATTTGAATGCATGAGTGCATGAATGAATAAATGTGTGTGTGCATGAATGAATGAGAGAGAGTATATGAATGCACTTGAATGCATGACTGAATACACGTGTCAATGAATAAAGGAGGAAGAAGTGGAATTAGACCTTAAAGGACAGGGGAGGGAGAGGGGCCGGAGACCAGCGTCCTTCCTTTCTGTCATCACAGATGGGCCAGATTCCATAGACATAAGCTCCATCCCTCTTCTCCACCGGGGCACCATCAATGCCAAGCTGGGCTCCAGTGTGAATGTGTACTGCCAGGCAACATCCCAGCCTGCGTGCTTGTATCGATGGCTTCTCAATGGCAGTGCCCTGGCTACAACCAGCAGCACCTTCAACATCAGCACCATGTCCTGGGGAGATGTGGGCACCTACAGGTGCATTGCAGAGAACCCCAAGACCCGGGTGGTTCTGTATTCCACTGTCACCCTCAAAGTTTATGGTAAGTCTTCCTGGAAAGTGTCACCCAACTCCCATCTCTGACAGTCCATGTTCTAAGGCCCTTCCCAGTTCTGATGTCCTATGACTCGGCAGTCATACCTGAGATTGTCTCAGCCCCTCCTATATGCCCAACTCCACAAGCATTTATTAAACACCCATTTGCATGCTATGTCAATGATGCCCAGTCAGCCCTCTCCCCCACCAAGCTCCCACGGCTACAGCAGGCACGCAGAGAAATCATGAGGAAGAAAGCGCTAGGAAGCAGGGGCGTCAGGAGATCCCCCTCCCATGTTAGGCAGAGCCTCAGCTGGCTAGAGCAGGCTCCCTGGAATCCATGGGGAGCCAGCAGTCCATCCGGGGACCCAGGGTACTCCCACACAGAAGGCTCCCTCCCACTCCAAAGGCGTGGTCATCTAGCACCCACACTGGAAGAGTCCCAAGGGAGGAGAGGTCTGCCCTGTGATGGGAGGGCCAAGGAAGACCACACCTGACTCCCTCCTTGGTATATAGAGCCCTCCATTCCCATCGTAAAGCCTTCCTACACCATCGGGCAAGGAACCGTCATCTTCCTCAGTATTGGCGTCAGCCTGATGCTGTTAAGCCTCATAGGAACCTTCGTCTTCTACCTGTTTTCCAGAAGTACCATGTCATGCTGGGCTGGTGGGAGGCAGCAGGGTCAGAAAGGAGGACAGGCTTGGACGGGGGGAAGGTGATTCTGAGCAGAAGGTCCATCCTCCTAGCAATCCATCGCCCAAAGCCAGACTGCTGGCTTTCCAGGGCAGAAGACACAGGCCTCTCACCTGGCCCCCAATGCATGGAGCTCTGGCCTCTCACACAGCCCCCTGCCACCCGACAGAGGTCACCCTCCTCATTACCACCCATCAGTTAGTTTAGCTCGGCCTTGCTACCTGAGTCTCAGACTTCTCCCCTCTGGTACCCTATGCTCCAGTCCAGCCACACACTGGCCTGCCCACCTCCTTCTTGTCTGTCCTGCCCTCTTCATCTCCCATACCATCATTCTCTGGGCCTAAAATTCAATTCAATTCAATAACTATTCCAAAGTCAATCAACCTACCACAGCAGACACTAGCCCATGCTGGGCAACATGGGTACAGACCAAAACCAGACAGTCTGACCTCAAAGAGCTTCCATTCTATCAATAAAAACAACATGAACTCATTTATTAGTTTGCAAAATACCTGTAAGGTCAATACAAGGTAATTGGGGTGGGAGGAGACACTAGCGGGTGAGGAGGGGGCCATCCTGAAGAAAGCTAGGGATTCCTAGTGGCCAGGGAGAGGAAGGTGGGCATTAAGACATGGGGGCAGCTTATGGCCAGAGGCAGAGAGGAACAGCAAGCAGCCGGTTTGTCCTATCATGGAAGGCACATAATTAGAGATAGATGTAACAGCTACTCCCTTGCCAAGGACAGTGAGTTTCAGTGGCAAGGTGTGGGAGGGAGGGGCCTAGGGGTCATGGGGCGTGGCTCCGGCAGCCAGGATGGGTCTCAGTCCCCCCCAAGGAGCCCCCTCCCCCAGGCCACATATGAACCTCATCCATTCTTCCTCCACAGGTAACTGAAGTTGAGGAGAGAAGTCTAGCAAGCTGTGGGAGAGACGGGGGACAGCATGACAGCCTGAATAAACACAAAGAATGTCATCCTTTGGTCTGGACATCACAAATGGTTTCTCTGGCGAGCTGAAGGGATAGATTCACAGATTGCTAGAGCTGAGAGGGGCTTTAGAACAGGAAATGTCAAAGATGGGAGGAGTCTTAGAACAGGGAATGTCAGGGGCAGCTAGGTGGCACAGTGGAGAGAGCACCGGCCCTGGAGTCAGGAGGACCTGAGTTCAAATCCAGTATCAGACCAGACTCTTGACACTTACTAGCTGTGTGACCTTGGGTAAGTCGTAAGTCACTTAACCCCAATTACCTAAAAAAAAAAAAAAAAAGAACAGGGAATGTCAAAGATGGGAGGGACCTTGGAACAGGGAATGTCAGGGCTGAGAAGGGACTTAGAAAAGGGAATATCAGGGCGGGGAGGGGCCTGACAACAAAGAATGTCAGAGATGGGAGGGACCTTGGAAAGGGAATGTCAGAGCTGGGAAGGGCCTTAGAATATGTAATGTCAGAGCTGGAAGAGATCTTAGAATAGAAAATGTCAAGAGTGGGAGGGGACTTAGGACATAAAATTTCAGAATTGGGAGAGATGACCGAATATTGGTTGAAAGGACCTTTTAAAATAGAACATGAAATAAAATGTTAATAACCTTAGAACACAGAATGTTAGGACTGGGAGGGACCTTAGAATATTAAGCATAGAACATCAGAGAAGTGAGTTACTTTAAAATATAGACTGATAAAACTGAGAAGAAACTGAAAACACAGAGTGCATCAGATATCAAAGCTCTGATGATCAAACTAGAGGAGGAAGGAACATGAAAGCATAGCACACAGAGCATCAGAGTGGAAAGGAGCTTGAGGGTCCAGAATATAGAATGTCTGTCTGGAAGGAAACCTTGGCCATCAGCTAACACACTTAGCCCCACCCCACCTCCCACACTTCTTGGCGGATGAGAAAGCTGTGCACCTGGGACGTGCCCACAATCATCCGGAAAGTCAATAGCAGAGTTCCCCAATGTCCTCTCCAGGGAGTTCTCTCCTGAACCACACACTTTCTCTCAAAGGCATGCCATCTGCCCTAAAATGAAATAAATAAGAAATAAATATTCATTAAGCACACTGAATGCAGAAATCCAGAGAATAACAAGGAAAGACACAAGAGTTTTCTTAAATGAGTGACGCAAAGAAATAGAAGAAAAAAGCAGAATGTCAAAGGCAAGAGATCTCTTCAAGAAAATTAGAGATAGCAAGGGAAAGTTTCATGCAAAAATAGGCATGGAAAAGATAAAAAAATGGTAGGGATTTAACAGAAGCAGAAGAGATTAAGAAGAGATGGCAAGAACACGCCAAAGAACTATACAAGAAAAATCTTAACACCCCGATAACCGCGATGGTGTGGTTACTGATCTAGAGCCAGACATCCTGGAGAATGAAGTCAAGAGGGCCTTAGGAAGCATAGCAAAAGCTAGTGAAGGTGATGGAATCCCAGCTGAGCTGTTTAAAATCCTGAAAGATGCTGACGCTAACATCAGCACTCGGTAAGCCTGCAAATTTAGAAAACTCAACAAGCGCCACTGTATTGGAAAAGATCAGTTTATGTCCCAATCCTAAAGAAAGGAAAATGCCAAAGAATGAAATTTTGCTCCTTTAAGGTTTAAGGTTATGCTTAAGATTCTGCAAGCTAATTCTCAACAATACAATGATTCAAGACAATTCTGAAAGACTTATGATGAAAAATGCTATCTCCAGAGAAAGAAATGATGGAGTCTGAATACAGATGGAGGCATACTATTTTTCATTTTCTTTTATTTTTCTTGGGTGTTTTTGTTTTGGTCTGTGTTTCCTTTTCACGACATGCCTAATATGGAAATACGTTTTGCATGACTGCAGACATGTAACCTATATCAAATTGCTTGCCTTTTCAATGGGGAGGGAGAGGGAGGGAGAGAATTTGGAACTCAAAATTTTTGAAAAAAAATGAATGTTAAAAATTGTTTTACATGCAATTGGGGGAAAATAAAATATTAATTTTTTTAATATTCTGCAAGCTAGCCTTCAGTAATATGTGAACTGAGAATTACCAGAAGTATAGGCTGGGTTTTGAAGAGGTAGAGGAACTGGAGACCAAATTGTCAACATTTGCTGGCTTATGGAGAAAGCAAGGGAGCTCTAGAAAAACATCCACTTCTGCTTCATTGACTAGGCTAAAGTCTTTAGTTGTGTGGATCACAACAAAATGTGGCAAGTCCTTGAAGAGATAGGAGTACCAGGTCATCTTACTTCTCTCCTGAGGAACCTGTGTGTGGATCAAGAAGAAACAATTTAAACCAAATATGAAATAAAGATTGGAAAAGGAGAATGACAAGGCTGTATGTACGCTGTCACCTTATTTATTTAACTTACATGCAGAGTACATCATGTGAAATGCCAGGCTGGATGAATCAAAAGCCAGAATTAAGGTTTCTGGGAGAAAAATCAATAATCTCAGATATGGAGATGATACCACTGATGGCAGAAAGTAAAGAAGAATTAAGAAGCCTCTTAATAAGGGTGAAAGAGGAGAGTGTAAAAGCTGACTTGAAGGAAAAACTCGGAAGTGGTAGTGTCAAATTTTATATTCTTGGTCTCAAAGATCACTGCAGACAGTGGCTGCAGCCATGAAATTAAAAAATGCTTGCTCCTTGGAAAGAAAGCTATGGAAAATACAGATAGCATACTAAAAAGCAGAGACATCATCTTACCAACAAAGGTCCATGTAGTCAAAGCTATAGTTTTTTTAGTAACAATGTATGGCTGTGAGAGTTGGACTACAAGGAAAGCTGAGTGCCACAGAATGAATACTTTCAACTTAGGCTTTTGAGTGTCCCTTGCATAGCAACGAGAGCAAATCAGTCAATACTTAAAGAAATTAATTCAGACTACTTACTGGAAGGACAAATAGTAAAGCTGAAGGTCAGATACTTTGGCCACCTAATGAGAAGACAGGACTCATTGGGAAAGACCTTGATGTTGGGAAAGATTGAAGGCAAAAAGAAAAGGGGATGTCAAAGGATGAGATGGATGGATAGTGTCATAGAAGCAATGAACATGAGCTTGGATAGACTTCAGGAGATAGGGGAGGATAGAAGGTCCTTGCGTGCTATAGTCCATGGGGTCACAAAAAGTTGAACATTACTGGATGACTCAACAACAACAAAATGTTCCAAGCACTATGATAAGTACTGGGATATAAATAGAAAAGCAATTTCATCCCTGTCCTCAAGAAGCTTATATTCTAATAGGGAAAGATGACCCACAAGGGAGTGGTAGCCAGGAAGAGGGACTTTGATCCAGAAAGTTTCAGAGTTTGTAAGCAGGGGCAGGGGGTTGAAGACATCCCTTCCAGGAACAGTAGCAGAGCTGATTTGATTATAGTACCAGAACCAGAAGAGAGGAGGGTACATTTCACTTTCTCAGTAAGAAAACTGAGACCCAGAAAGAGAAAGAGATTAATAGTAGATAAACAGTATTGTGAATAGAGAGCTGACCTCAGAGCCAGAAAGTCCTGTGTTTATCTCTCTCTCTCTCTCTCACTCACGTGCACACCACACACACACACACACACACACACATACACACACACACACACACACACACACACACACACACTGGCTGCGAGACCCTCTATAAGTCACTTAACCTCTCCATGTTCTAGAAAACTCTCTCTAGAATTATAAGAGAAGACACCAACCTGCACTGGTAGAGGGAGTTTCCTCCCCTGGGAGTTCCCTATGCCTTTGAAATCACTGATCCACTCTCTATCCAAGGGGTTGTCAGAACCAAGGCTAGAACCCAGTTCAAGACTTTTCCCATTACACCATGTTGCCCTGAAAACAAAGGTGGAGGGGAGAGAGCAGGAAGACGGCTAAAGAAGGAATTGCCTATCTCTATCTGATCCCATGACTCAGCAACTAATACAATGAGAATATTTATCCTATTAATTTTAGACCAATAAAAGAAACAAATCATGTCCATTAGCCTTATCATTCCTGGGCTATATATGATAAGTTGGGAACCTTTGCCCAGGAGGGTTGAGGAAGAGTTTGGTACAGATAATTTGACAGGGACATGAGAGGAGGAAAAGAAAAGTCCACAGAACTGTGAGAGGAAGGAATAGGAATGTCTGCCCCTTTAAAGACCCAGAGGACCCAGAAAGGGCATCGTTATTCAGCTCCCATCCTAGTGCAGAACAGAGACCCTATCCACCCCATTCTTCTCTAGTCCCAATCTCATGGGGCCTAGAGTCTACACTGAGCTTGGGCAGGGGGAGGGAAATTAACTGTGGTCCCTCTTCTCTTCTTTCCCCGGGAATGAGGCAGCAGAGGACCTGGGCTTCTCAGAGGAGAAATGGAAAGAGTGAAGACCTCAGAGACAGATGATTCAAGAAAGAATCTTACCTAAGACGCTGACTGTGTGACCAGCCATAGGGTTATTATGAGCTTAAAGCACTATGTAAATGTTACTGGTTATTATATTATTCCACACCAAAGCCACACACACAGAGAGGTTCTCTCATGGATAGAGAGGTGGGTTGGAATGTGGAGAGAGCTGATAGGTCCCTGAAGGACTCTGGAGCAGGGCAGAGGGGTTTAAGTATGGGAGGGGCTCACCTGGGGTGGCAGGAGAACTTGGGTACCGCTCAGGGAGGAGTGGGTCAAGGGCAAAGTCCCTGCCAGACAAACAGACCACATGATCCTGGGCATGGCAAGCCAAGTCACCGAGAGCAAAGCCAATGACAGGGCCAGGCTTGTCCTGGGGCCAGGATTGGACAAAAGCAACACCTGCCGCTGGTTGAGAAACAATCCAGCTCAGGAAGCGGAGGCAAGAATTGGCAAACAGGGTGGAAGTCCCCTGAAGGGGCAGAGTCATGGAGCTGTCCAGAGCCCCTCCACATGGCTGGGGCAGCCCCTGGAAGAGGTTCCTGCTCATAGGTAAGGGGAGAACCATCCACACCTCCAGCACTGAGGTGTAGGGAGATTGGTAAGGGAGGGAACCATCCTGGGGGAACCCAATCCCAAGCCCCAAACAAACCAAGCCCAGACCTTGACATAATGGGATAGCTATGCCTAATCCAGGCAGGACATCAAAACTCGTACATGGATCCTTGGACACACATATGCATACATGTAGGATGAATGCCAGAATGTCCAAGTTGGGAGGGTTAGCAGAACTTAGAATGTGAAGATTAGAGAGGCCACTAGAACATGCAATGCAGAAGGTCAGGGCTGGAAAGAGACTTAGAACACAGAATGTTAGAGCCAGAAGGAACTTAACACAGAACATTGGAGACCTTCACATTCCCTGTTCTAAGGGCCCTCCCAGCTCTGATATCCCCTGTTCTAAGGCACCGCCCAGTTCCAGTAATCCTTGTCCTAAGGCCTCTTCCAGTTCTGACATTCCCTGTCCTAAGGACCCTCCCAGTTCTCACATCCTGCCTTTCTAATTCTCCACATTTGTTCCATCTCAACTTACAGGGAATCCCTGGCCCCCTTCTCTCTCTGTAACCCTCTCTCTCCCAGGCTGCCAACCCCCAGTTGTCCTCCTCACTGTGACACCCTCTACCCCCCACAGATGGGCCTGGATCAGTGGTGACATCATCATATCCAGAACCATATGAGGGCACCGTTGTGAGTGACCTCAACTACTCCGTGGTCCTACATTGTTCGGCTATGGCAAACCCCAGTCCCCTGATCACCTGGTCCCTTAACGGCAACGTGTGTGGGACCCAAGACACGTACGTTATCCGGAGACTGGCCAAGAAGGACCTAGGCAACTACACATGCACAGCTCAGAACAGCGTGGGTCTGAGGACCTCCAACCCCGTCCACGTGCAGCTGCCTGGTGAGCTCATCATTGATGGCCCCACCCTCACCCAGCCCCAAATCAACTAACAAGCAGTTAGTAAGCCCCTTTGGTGTGCGAGACACCCACACTAGCTCCTATGGGAGGGGAAGCAGCACTTCACGTGGTCATGGAGAATGTGCTAGGCTTGGCCTCAGAAGACTAGGGTTCCAATATTGCCTCTGTCAATTTTTGGCTGAGTGACTGTGGACAAGTCAATTAACCTCTCCGTGCCTCAGTTTCCTCATCTGTAAAAGTGGTCTAATACTTGCCCTGACCAATGTCATTAACAGCACCTGCAGGTCTAGACCCAGCACCAAGTGATCATTATAAGCAATCAGGGCCGTGAGAGCTCAGTGGAGGGAGAAGTTTGTCTTATAGTGGAAAGGTCATTGGGTTTGAAGTCAGAGAGCCCAGACGTGAATTATCCTTACTGGTGGTGTGGCCTGGAATGCCTTCCTTGACCTCTCTGGGCCTCAGTTTCCTCCTCTGTCAAATAAAGGGAATAGACAAGACGGCCTGGAAGGTCCCCTCCAGCTCTAACTGTGTCATCCCATGACCCAGTGTGGCCTTGGGATTTAGAGCTGAAAGGGACCTCAGAGGTTATCTGATGGAGAAACTGAGGCCCAGAATGGTTAGGTGACTTGCCCAAAGTCCCACAGGTAGCAAATTAGCAGCAAAGCTGGGATTAGAACCCAGATCCTCTGAATTCAAAGCCAGCATTCTTTGTACAAAACCACAATGCCCGATAATACATGCAACATGTTCACAAATCAGCAAAAATGAAATCTATATAAAATAAATGCAACGTGACTCAGGGAGGGGACCAAAAACTGGGAGGAATCTGGAAAGGCCACTTGTAGAAGGTGGCCCTTGAGCAGAGCTCTGGGAGGAGCAACTGTTTGAAGAAACAGAGGCAAGGAAAGAGAACATTCCAGGCCAGGGACAGCTGAGGGCAAGGAGGCCAGAGATGGAATGTCACGTCTGGGAAATGGCAAACAGGTCAGTTCGGCCAGAGTATAGAGAGCAGTAGAGTAGTGAGGAAGAGCGATGGGCCTGAGAAGACAGGCTGGCTCTGGATTATGAAGGTCTTTAAATGCAAAAACAAGGACCTTGCATTTCTCCTAAGGGCCATGAGAAGTCCTTATTGATGCTTCTTGAGTGAAGGACTGCCATGGTCTGACGTGTTTTGGGAATGTGGCTTTGGCAGCTGCCTGTGGGATGAATCAGAAAGGGGGAAGGAAGGAAGCAGAGAGACCAATTAGGAGGCTGCTGGTGATCCAGGTGATGGAGGTCCTGAATTAGGGTGTTTCTGCCTTGGGCTGAAAGAGGGGGCTGGGCGTTGGGTCGAGAAGTGGCGGGGGGGGGGGGGGGGGGACGATAGTTTCCTCATCTGTAAGATGAAAGGATTAGAGTCTTTAAGGCCCCTTTCAGCCGTAGAAATGTGGTTCTGTGACACATACATGAGGGTGCAAAGCTGAAACAGGGCAGAAAAGGGGAGTGGAGGTGACGGAGACCTATACATGAGTGACTCTCATCCCAGTTACAATGTGCAGAGAGGGAAAAGAGTTCAGAGATGGGGACATCACTTCCAAGAGACAGGCCCAGGGAGGGCTTCTTGGAGGAGGCAGCCCCTGAGCCAAGGGGCCAGAAGATTTCAGAGGCAGAGATGGTGAGGGGTTGCATCCCAGAGAAGAAGGAAGGGTGGTGTCAGGGAAGCCTGACTGAATGCCCAAAAGTGGGAGAGGATGAGAGGAGACAAGCATAGCATGATTTGTCCAGTTGGGCCAAAATTTAAAGTGCATGAAGGTGTGGGGGAATGTTGGAAATAGAACATGAAGCCAGAGGGTGGAGAGCTTTGAATGCCAGGATAAGAAATCTTAGTGTTGGAAAAGACCTCAGAAACTGTTCACATCCAGCTCACAACTAAACAAAGATCCCTTCTGCAACACCCTCAGTAGGTAACTGTCTACCCTCTCCCTAAAGACCTCCATTAAGGAAGATGTCATTGTCATGATTGATGGCCGCCAGACCCCGCTGGCTCCGGAGGAGAGCGTGAGGCTGGTGACCTTGCACAGCCCTCCCTCATTTAAGTACCATTCACCTGCATGTCATGGCATCACCTCCATGATGCCTTGGTCCTCTTCCAGAAGGAAGCAGACCATCTCCCACCACCATTCCTTTGCGCAAGCTGTTCCCCATAACTGTACACTTTACTTCCTCACCTCCTCCTGCTCCTTCCAAGGCTCCATTCTGGGACCACCTCTCACACAAGGCCCTTCTGGGTCCCTTCAGTTGCTAGCATTCTCGACTCTGCTCCCAAAACGCTTTAGACCGACTTTGTTTCCATAAGGCAGCATGTAACAGCTGATAGAGAGCTGACCTTGCAAACAGAAAGATCTGGGTTTAAGTCTCACCTCTGACACATGTTACTGAACCTCTCTGAGCCCCCAGGTACCTCTCTAAGACTAGAAGATGCCAGTCAGCATTGGCGGAGGGAGTTTCCTGATCCAGGAGTTCCCTGTGTCAATCCCAAATGTCCTGTCCCTATTCTTGTGTATGACACTGTATCTCACCATCTAGTAGAATGTAAGCTCCTAGAGGGCAGGGACAGATTCTTTTTTGTCTTTGTATGCCCAGTGCCTAGCTCCAGTGCTAAGCACCGCTGTAGGGTCTCAGTCAGTGCTCGTTGGGTTGAATTGAACGGTTACAGATTAAGAAACTGAGGCCAACATAGAAGGTCTGGACACACATTCCCATGACATTCCCATGGCTCTCTTCCACTTTGTAGTTGGTGGGGAAGGTGGGCCAGGAGCTTGGCCAGAGTGTCCCCAGGCCCTCCCTCCATAAGTCTCCTCATTCCTAGAGCCCCCTTCAGAGGACACTGACACAGAGCCCAGCGAACCGGATTCCATCTATGCCCTCTCTGGAGCTCCTGCCATCGTCCTGACCATTGCAGGAACATCAGGGATAGTCATCTTCATCGGGGTCATAATGTCCTCTGTGATCAACAGGAAGGCATTGATGTAAGGAAGACCTCCCCTTCATCGGGTAATTGGTGGGCATTCCTTGGGCATGCCAAAGCAGCCCTCCTCCTGGGGTGGCATGGTGCTGAGTGAGTCATGTAAAATTCTGTAACCTGTCCCTCATGGAGGCAAACCAGGACCTTGTGCTTCTTGATCAATGTCATTGTCATAGAATAACTCATCTTTTTATAACATAGCCCCTATGAATTTTGCTACCTTGAGGCCAAGCCCCATTGCTGCATCCTAGTTCCGTCTCTGAGGGAACCTAGGTAACAACACACACTGGCCCAGCCCATGTCTTCTACCAAGAGGACAGCCCTCTCCCCTGCCATAAAAAAGACAATGTTCCCCAATCACCTACTGGGCCCCAAACACTTCTTCTCCTTGCTCAGTCCCAATTAGGGACTGAGGAGGGGAGCCCTCTCCTGTTTCTCCATCTCTCTGACTTCCCTCTCCTCTCTCCTTTGCAGGAAAGGAAGGAACAGTAAATGTGGGTGTTTCTGAGCCTGGAAGACCTATCCCTTCAGTCCAGGAGGTAAAAGCAAATAGGGAATGGAGGGAAGCCTAAAAAGAGACTTAAACCATGGAACATAAGATGTCCTGCTTGGGAAAACCTTAGACCATGAAATGTCAGGCCTTAGAACAGGGAAGGTCAGAGCTGGGAGGGCCCTTAGAACAGGGAATGTCAGGGCTGGGCCCTTAGAACAGGGAATGTCAGGGCTGAGAGGACCCTTAAAACAGGGAAGGTCAGGGCTGGGAGAGGCCTTATAACAGGGAATGTCAGAGCTGGGAGGGGCCTTAGAATACGGAAGGTCAGAGCTGTGAGAGGCCTTAGAACACAGACCATCAGAGGTGTAGAACACAGAGCCGTCAGCAACCTGATCTTGCATCAACTTGCTGTGCTCCCTCAGATAAATTGCTTGCCCTCTCTGAGCAGGTTGGTCTAGGTGATCTCCAAGGTTCCTCTTCACTCTGAAATTCAATTCAGTTCATTTCAATTCAACAAGCAATTTTCCAGAACCTACTGTGCACAAGGCACTTGAGACGATTTGGAGAAGAGCTTTTCTCTGTCCCTGCAGGGCTCACAGTCTAATCAGGGACTAAGAAATGCAGAGAGAACTGAAATATACAGTACAACACGCTGAGGACATTTTCATTGTTCCTCTTCAGTAGTGTCCAACTCTCTGTGACCCCATTTGGTGTTTTCTTGGCGGAGATACTGGAGTAGTTTGCCATTTCCTTCTCCAGCTCATTTTACAGACGAGGAAACTGAGGCAGACAGGGTGAAGTGACTTGCCCAGGGTCACACAGCTAGGAAGTTTCTGAGGCCACATTTGAACTCAGGAAGATGAGTCTTCCTGACTCCAGGCTCAGCACTCTGAGCACCATGGTGCTGTCTCATGGCCTACTAAGTGCATTAGAGAGGTACAAAGTGCTGCGTGAGATCAGGGGCAGCTCGGTAGCAATGTTCCTGCTGAAGAGGGAAAGGTAGGTTGCTCCCAGGAACCATGTGAGCAAAGGCTCAGCGGTGAGAGAGTACAGGTCCTGTAAAGGTCTACAGAGTCACCTAGAGTACTGAGCATATGTGATAAGGAGAAAAGAAGACCAGGAAGGGCTTAAATGCCAGGCTGAAGAATTTGAACATTCTACAATTCTAGGCTTCTCCAAGAGCCTGGGGTATCAGGCTGCTGGGGAAACGAGGCAACAGGGACAGACTGTGGCTATAGGCAGGACATCTCTCATCCTGACAAGATACTAACACCGGCCCTCTTTTGTCCCTGCAAGTCTGGACCAAGTGAGCGCAGAGGGGCAAGGAAGGAACATGATGGCCAGCCTCAGGCCCCCTCAATGAAAAGCAACGAACCAGCCAGTGTGGCGTCATAGGAAAAACCCTGACTCTGGGGTCAGAAGACCTGGGTTCAAGTTCTGCTCTCCTACCTAGCTATGTGACCTTGGGCAAGTCATTCTATTTCTCTGAGCCTCAGTTTCCTCATCTGTAAAATAAGAGGATTATACTCAATGATTCCTAGGTTCAAGTTCCTACTCTCTAACCTAGTTATGTGACTTTGGACAAGTCATTATCTGAACCTTGGGGTCCTCATTTGTAAAATGAGAGGATTATACTCAATGATTCCAAGGGACCCTGTAGATGCAGCCTGCTTTATAGCACTTCTTAAATTGTGAATGAGGACCCCATAGAGGGTCACATATATTAGGGGACATGAAAAATTTGGCAACAATAAAAGGTTTCTGAACAAGCAATGATCAAAAATTAATTCAAAATCAAACGCATAATGAATCGGAGGTGTTTCTGGCAGCACTTGCCGCATGTTGCATAGTGCGACTTTACTGCAGCCTTGGTTCTGAACACAACACTGATGGTTATAAAATCAAAATATCGATCAACTCTGAAAAACTTGTTCTATATAGTTCTTGGTTGTCAGGAACCATATTGTTCTATATAGTTGTCAGGAACTATATTCTATATAGTTGCTCTGATCCTGCAGTATCAAATATTCCACCAAGATTTAGCTCTTTATGTAGAAATAAACGAGCACATCTATCTCACGAGTATGCAAATTTGCTTTTGTCTTTAATAAATGGTAAAATTAAATGAATGCCAAAGAAGTGTTTTAAAATAAATTTCTTTATGATTCATTATCAGTAAATGTTTGATTTTTATACCTATTTCATATACCTAGATACCCAGGGTCATGTAAAAATTTCTCGGAGAAAAAGGGGTTGTGAGTGGAAAAAGCTTAAGAAGCCCTGGTCTAGTACATTCTGAAGGTTTGGTCCACCCTTGCAGAAACTGGCTCTACACACACACACACAGAGTTCCCTTCTCCCTCCTTGTCTCTGGCCATCCATCCACAATCACACACTCTTTGACTGGTTCCCCTGAGTGTGGCCCAAAGGCCATGACTTCAAGCACCAGAACTAATTGGAGCCCATACCATAAATGGGTGAGTCACTCTAGGTACATAGTAGAGTTACAGAATTCAGCTCGAGAGATAAGTCTTACCCTGCCAGCAAGCTGCTGGTTGCAGCTATCTCTGTCCAGCACGCGCAAACCCAGCCCTTTCCCTTCCCCTATCTGGGAGACAGAAGGGAGAGTGAACGGGGCCCTGAGCAGCCTGGATACAATTTGCCTTGGATCACCCGCTTCAGGAAACACAGCACAGCATCGTGGGAAGAGCCGAGATATCTGCCTCAAACTCTATGTGACTACAGAACTCAGCCTCCTCAATGCACAATTTGGAGGTCCTGGGTTTGAATCCTAGCTCTGCTCTTTACTACTGGGGTAATACCGGGAGTCACTTAACCCCTCTGTTGTTCAGTTTCCCTGATGTAACATGAGGACTTTGGATCACTAAGGTTTCTTCCCTCTGTGAGCTGAAAAACAAGGGTTAGACTAAATGATCTAGAAATGACCACACCCAATAGCAATTACAAAGCCCAAAGAATGGAGATTCATGGGTTGATATCGACCTGTATGGACATGTCCGGTGTCTGTCCTCCGTTATGTGTTGTTCAACATTTTTTATCAGTGATCACATACATGACAGGCTCATCAAATTACTAAATGGTATGGAGCCAGGAGGAAGTGTTAATATATTGTACAACAGAGGCAAAATCCAAAAAGATCATGTCAGGCTAGAACATTGGGCAAGATTTAATAAGATGAAATGTAATGAGGACAAATGCAAAGTCCTACCTTTAGGTTCAAAAAATCAATTTCAGGGGGCAGCTAAGTGGCGCAATGGATAGAGTACCAGCCCTGAAGTCAGGAGGACCCTAACTCAAATCCAGCCTCAGACCAAACACTTGACACTTACTTGCTGTGTGACCCTGGGCAAGTCACTTAACCTCAGTTGCCTAAAACAAAAAACAAAACAAAAAAAATCAATTTCAAAAATATATATATAAGATGTCAAAAAGGCTGGACAACAGTTCCTGGGGTGGGGGGGAGGGGGAATAGCTCATAATAAGGGATGAGGAGACATTTTTACATGGGAAAACTTCACCTGTTTAGCTACCTCTTTCAGTTCAAGAACTGAATCACTAAAAAACATTAAGATTATGAGGTGTCTCCAAGAATTAGCTAAGAACCACAGCTACCAGGAGCCTTGTTCACTATCAGGCTGATGAGCTGAGCCAAAGTCACGTCTCCCTTGATTTGCTTGATTCTGTGAGACTGAGAAGGGAGGGTGCATGTCCTTCCTCAGCTGTGGGTATCAGGACTTCTCTTGTCTTTACCAAAGGTCTGAAAGAGGAATGGGCATCGGGTCTCCATTTGGACCAAGAAGAGCTCTGCACATTTCTCTTTTATTTTATATCATGTAGAATAAGCTGCATGCTCGTACACTGAGTCCCAAGGGAAGAAAACTGAAATAACACCTCCAAAAGAGAGGTGAGAAGGAAGGCAGAGCCAAAGTTTGCATGTACTGGATTCCATATTTTAATGTTTTATCAATGTTTCATCTCTTAGGTTAGACCTGGAACAATCAGGATATTTGAGCCACTTCTATGCCAATGGAGAGCAGACCACGTGTTTGGGCTTACTTAAGTAGAGCACTATTATTGAATCATTTCAGTCATGTCTGACTCTCCTTGAATCCATTTGGGGCTTTCTTGGATCAGCATACTGGAGTGGTTTGCCATTTCCTTCTCCGGCTCATTTTACAGATGAGGAAACTGAGGAAAACAGAGGTTAAGTGACTTGCCCAGGGTCACACAGCTAGTAAGTATCTGAGGCCAGATTTGAATTCAGGTTTTTCTGACTCCAAACTTGGCATTCTATCCACTTATCAAGTCACGTAAATTCTCTGGGCCTCAGTTTCCTTATTTGTTTTTTTAAAAGAAAAAAAGGAATTCAATAAGATGCCCTTTGAGTCCTCTTCCAGTGTTAAGTATATGATACTATTGTCATAGGCACCTGAATGAAGAACATAAGGATGCCCCCTCCTTGTAGCAGGTTGGAGAGAAGACACAAGTAACCCCATGTGTAATGAAGATAAAGGGTCTGGGGTCTGAGCATCCTCACTTGTAGGCACTTCACCTGCCATTTGCCTCATTGATAAGTATTTGCTTTTTTTGGATAATTTATTTCTCATTAATAACTTTCATTCCCTTTCTCATCAGATAATTGATTAGCTTGAGCTCCCACTCTAGTTCATTATGTATTATCTAATGAATTAAAGAAAACCTCCTTTCCTAATAGAAATTACTCCTATCTTTCTTAGTTGAAGTAAATATTAAAGTTACTGAAAATATATCTTTTATTGACAAATGGACATATAATGAATGTAGGTATATAATGAATATATATATATATGTAAAACTATTTATAATATTTTGGCTAAGATCAATGTCACAGTAGAGTCACCTCCAACCCTTAATATATCAGGAGATGTCTCTTTCGCACTTGTCTAGAAACACAGATGAACCACGATTAAAGTCTCTTAAAACTTCTTTTTCTGTTTCTCCTCAAGACTGGTCCTTTCTCTTTGCCCTCTCTGCAATATTTTTTCAGATTTTCTCAAACTCTTACAGATAGCCAATAACGTTAGGTAGAGGAGCCCCAATCACCAATCAAGATTTGTCTATTGTCCCCTGATCAAGGGGTTATATACGTCCATACTCCACGGGGGAGAGACATGCACTATCTGACCAAGGAAAAATCCTTATCTAGCCCTTTCTCTCCCTTATTGGTTTCGAGTGACCAAGGCTACCTCCAAGGTGATAAGGGGTGGTCAAGGCACTGAGAGATTTCCAGCAGCAGCACATGGCAGAAGCCTACATATGTATGCCCATTCATTTCAATACAACAGGCAAGCATTTACCAAGCACCTAATGTCTACCAGGCACAATGTTAAGCAGTACAAAGACAAAAATGAAAATGAAACCATCCGTGACCCCAGAAGCTTCCATGCTATTGGGGGAGACAATATGTACCAGGTGGTCTTGGGAGGGAGGGAAACAGGAAAAGAATATCTTCCTGTAGAAACTTGTCCTTGAGATGGATTTTGAAAGAAATAAGGGACTCCAAGAGGTGGAGGTGAGGAGGGAGGGCATTCTGGTCATAGGGCACATCCAGAGCAAAAGCACAGAGATGGGAGATTGAGAATCACATGTGAAAAACAACGAGAAAGCCAATCTGACTAGACTAGGGTACATGGCAAGGGACGTAATGTACAATTTTGCCTGGAAAGGTTAGCTGGGGCCAAGTTGTAAAGAACTTAATGCCAAACAGAGGAGCTGGAGGAGGTAATGATGGGGGCAATAGCGAGCCACAGGAGTTTACTGAGTAGGGGAATGACATGGTCAAGCCTGAACTTTTGGAAAAACCATTCAGGCAGCTGTGTGGAGGATATATCTGAGGAGGCATAGACTGGAGGCAAGAAAGCCAATTAGAAGGCTATTGCAACAGTCCAGGCTAGAGGTAAGGAAGGCCCAAGCTAAAGTGGGAGCCATTTAAGTGGGAGGAAAGGGAGGAAATAGGCATTTATTAAGCACCTACTATATGCTGGGCACTTTACAATTATGATCTTGTTTAATTCTCACCACAATCCTGGGAGGTGGGCGCTAATATTATCCCCATTTTACAGCTGAGGAAACTGAGGGTTTGTGTCTCCCAAGCAGCATGATCCTGGGTGGGGTCAATCCTGGTTTTTGCTTCACAGATAACTGCAGGTCCAAGAGTTCAGAGACCTGGCCTCCCAGAAGGGAATATCCTGAACAGCAAAAGTCCTTGGAGAAATTCCCATGTGACTCTGAAGTCTGAAGGAGCAAGGACAGGACCCTGTGACTTTGAAAAACAAGGGTCTTACTGGATCTTACTATACCACCATGCTCCCCTTCCCCCATTACAGGGAGTAATTCTGATGGCGAAGGTCCAATGGGAAGGGTTCGGCATGTTCAGCAGCCCCAACCCATGATGTCTTCTGAGAGATCATGGGCTGTTTAAGCATTTTACGTGTCTTCTGTGCATCACTGGGCTTCTGAAAGTCCTGTGAACCCTCTTCATCTAAAGGCCAGCCAACCCAACCTAATCCAGCAAGCACGCATGGGTCAGGCACTGTGGGAGATTCTGAGGATATGAAAACAAAAGGCCTCTAGGGGGCACCACAGATAGAGTACTGGCCAAGAGTCAGGCTAGACCTGAGTTCAAATCCAGCCTCAGACACTTACTAGATGTGCGGCCCTAGGCAAGGCACTTCACCTCTGCCTGCCTCAGTTTCCTTATCTGTACATAAGGATAATAAGGGTTGTTGTGAGGATAAAATGAGTTTATGTTTGCAAAATGCTTAGCACCGTGCCTGACACATAGTAGGCCTTATACAAATGCTAGCTATTATTATTATTAAAAGGGAAACAGCTCCTCATCTTTTATGGGAGAATAACACCTGCACAGATAAATATCTACAAAAACAATACAAGGTCAGTTTTGGAAGGAAGGCCCAAGCAATATCTTGGGGGGGCAGGAATCAAGGGGAGAGCAAGGGAAGGAAACACACATTTATTAAACACCTATGATGCACCAGGCACTATACAAAGCACTTTACAAATATTGTTAATTCAATCAGAAAAGATCACATGCAGAAAGTGATATTTGAGCAGTTTTGAAGAAAAGAATGGATTTGGAGAGACAGAGGTGTGGTGGGAGCACATTCCAGGCCAATGCAAAGGTGTGGTGATGGGAAATGGAGTGTCATGTGAGAGGAACAACAAAAAGGCCCATTTTACTGGTTCTTTCTCAGGCCCTCATCTTTGCCCTGCCTATGCTCTCTTTCTTTCCCTATCTCAACCCCTTGGTGAACCAGCTGAACTCTACACTAGCCTATAGCTTCAAATCCTTTACCTCTTAGTTCTGTGGCTAATTAAGACCCCCAAACCCTAATGCTGGGTTATCCCCACCATCTGCCTTCTTCACTCCAATTCCCATTCTGCTGAACGGGCTGGAGGAAGTCCCAAAGGCATACTGACTGGGCACACCACACATCGATGTTATTCCATCTCAACTGGGCCAAGACAAACATTCTATTCCTCTCTGATTCATTCACTATCCTACTCTCTAAAATGGCTTTTCCAAACCTTCTCATCTCTTCTCAGGTCTCCCACTGCACCCCACCTTCTCCCACATTCTCCATCAAGGACCTTAACCTCATATGTCACTGAAAAAAAAACTTGAGGCCATTCACTGAGAACTCCTTCTTGCCTTTCCCTCATCTCATATCACTCCTACTGTCTCCTCTTTTACCTCTGTGATAGGACCAGTTTCTATTGTGGTCCCCATCTATCTCCCATACAAGTTAGGCTATTTTTTTCCCCTAAAAGGCAACAGATTTGTCTCTAAAACTTGACTGGTCTGGAAAGGCATTTCCTTTGATGCAATTTCCTGGTAGCCTCTAGCCAAATTGAAGTGACTTCCTTGTCCCTAAGGGGATAAAAGGCCTCCTCATGTGAGCATTACGCCCTTCAGAATTGGCAAATATCCAACAAGAGCCTGTGAGTCACCACACCCTGCCCTGACTGGAATTTGGAGACAAGGAGGGGCTCCCAATCTAACAGGATGAGTGCTGAAGTGTCTTGTTGAATATCTTTTCTGTGCTATGAATAAGTCACCATCTTGGTAACTGTTGAGAGACCCATGAATGCTTCATTCTGTCCCAGCATCAGATATGAATTAACAGGATGTCAGGCTGAGTTAGGCATAGCCATAAGATCTTATCTCTCTCATGAAGGGATGGATTGTCTCCTTGCCAAGGAAAACCCTTGTTACATTTATCTTCAATCTCATTGCCCCAGTTTTTCCTGTAAATTAGCCTCACTATCTCCCCTCACTGATATTCACTCTTCCTTAGCCTACTGGCTCCTCCCTTGCTGTCTATAAATACATCCATGTCTCCCCATCCTTAAAAAACCCCTCACTTGATCCATCCATCCCTGCTAGCTCTCTATATCTCTTCTCCCCTTTGTGGTTAAACCATTTGAGAAAGTCATCAATATTCAGTGCCTCCCCTTCCTCTCCTTTCACTTTTTTTTTTTGCTTTTTGGTGAGGCAATCGGGGTTAAGTGACTTGCCCAGGGTCACACAGCTAGTGTCAAGTATCTGAGGCCGGATTTTAACTCAGGTCCTCCTAACTCCAAGGCCAGAGCTCTATCCACTGTGCCACCTAGCTGCTCCCCCTCTCACTGTCTTCTAAAGTCTCCATAATCTGGTTTCTGATCTCTTCATTCAACTGAAACTTCTGCCTCCAAAGTTATCAATGACTTCTTAATTACCAAATCTTGTGGCCTCTTCTCCATTCTCATCCATTATTATTATTATCATTATTATTATTATTATTATGCGGTTTTTTTATTTTAAATTTAAGGGGCAGCTAGGTGGTGCAGTGAATAGAGCTCTGGCCTTGGAGTCAGGAGGACCTGAGTTCCAATCCGGCCTCATACACTTGATACTTACTGGCTGTCTGACCCTGGGCAAGTCACTTAACCCCAATTGCCTTATGCAAAAAAAAAAAAAAAATTTAAATTAAAAAAAAAAAACGGAGGGGGGGGGGGGGACATTGCCATGTACACAGTAGAACATGAGAGGATTCTGTGAAACAATAAATTTATATTTCAAGAAAGTCAAGTTTCTCTTCTTTCCTTGTAGGTTTGCTTCTGTTCTCTGCTGTGCACATTCTCATGCATCCTGAGGACTCCAATCTAACACTGTTGACTCTGCTTTTCTCCTGGCTATTCTCTCTCCTCGCTGGGTTTTTGTGATTCAGCTCTCCCCTGGTCCTTCTCTTTCCTGTCTGACTGCTCCTCCTAAGACTCCCTTGCTCTTTCTACGTCTGTGCCCCACGCACTAACCTTGAGGATCCACCAAGATGCTGTCATGAAGCTCTTTTCTCTTTTCCCTCTATACTCTCTCATCTGGTGATCTCAGCACCTCCCTCATGTTCAGCTATCATTTCTAAGCAGATGATTTCTAGACATCTATACCCAGCCCTGGTCTCTCTCCTGAGAAACATTCATGCATCTCCACCTGTCTCTTGGACATCTCTAATTGTCCTGTAGACATCTCAAATGGTCTTATAAACACCTCAAATTCAACAGAACTCATTATCTCCCCCCCACACAACCTCCCATCTTCCCCTTTCCCTATTTACTGTTGAGGTCACCACATCCTCCCAGTCACCCAGACTTACAACCTTGGTGTCATTTTCATCTTCCCCTTCTCCTTCACCCCACATAGCTATCCCATCATCAAATCGTGTCATTTCTACCTTCACAACATTTTTCACATACATCTCCTTCTCTCCACCCACACAGTCACCACCCTGGTGCAGGCTCTCTTCATCTTACATTAGAAGGCCTTCTAACTGGTCTCTGTTCCTCAAATTTCTCCCCACTCCAATCCATCTTTCACACAGCTGCCAAGGTGATTTTTCTAAAGCATGGCTCTGGCCGTGCCACCCCATGCTCAAAAAACCCTAGAATCAAATACAAGCTCCTCCATTGGGCATTTAAAGCTCTTCATAAAGTGGCTCCTTCCTGCCTTCTCAGTCTGCTTATTCTTTACTCTGCACTCTCTAGAATCCAGCTTCTCGGGTCTAATTACTGTATAAAAAAATTCGAGAGACATAGTTTCCAGGTACTTAATTATTTTATTAATCATGCTAGCAGATAATCAATAAAAGGGGTCAGTGGCACTCTCAGATGCCAAAGACACCTCACGGAACCCACTCGATATTTATATGTCCATGGAAAAGTAGGTGTTCCTGAGGATGGCAGTCGACTCTGATTGGTTAACAAGTAATGAGAGAGGATGAATATTATAATGAGAGGTGGACCTATTCTAATGAGGGGCTGGGGGACATGACTGATCACTCTTGCTCTCAGACTACCCCTCAGGCTCAGGCAATCTAAACCAAAAAAGTCTACCCCTCCCCACCCAATCCTGAGTAGAACTCAATGGGCTTCCCCAGTTGGGTGTGATCTGAACAAGATTAAGGAGAAGATTAATCCATTAATCCCTTGGAAGGAGGTCCACACCTCTAGATGTGTGGTCCCTCCAGGGAACCAAGTTGCCACCCAAGAGAGAAAGAAGTCAAACCAAGTCAAGTCAACAAATATTTATTGCACGTTTACTATACGCCAGACACTGAGAATACAAATACAAGTACAAGAGAACAAAGACAGTCCTTGCCTTCAAGGAGCTTGCAGTCTAATGGAGGAAGACGGCCCACGTCTACATGTGAGTCATGCGGACCGTGAAGGTCCTTTGGGGACAGAAGGCATTAGAGCCAGAAGATGCCTCAGAGGCCCACTAATCCCTCCCTCTCATCCTAGAGATGAGGAAGTCAAAGCTCAGAGATGTTAAGAGACTTGACCAAGGTCACACAGGTAGTAAATGTCAGAGGTAGGATTTGAACCCGTCTCCCCAGACTCCAAAACCAACAATCACTCCACTGTGCCATGATTCCTCCCGCAGTCCCTGGTACAGAGGCCCTCCTTAGGTAATATCATAGGTCTGAAAGGTCATGAAGATCCCTAGGGAAGTCCAGTGAAAGGGGAAGAGAAGGCAGAGATGTTTTTGTGGTTTACGGCGTGACTCCTTTATGTGTTTTTCTTCAGTCAAATGAAGCCTGTCCTATATCTGACATTTTCTTAGCCTGGGTGCTTGCATGGGAGCAAATGATCTTTTTTCTATTTTTAGGTAGAAACCTAGAACTGAGACAAGTCCTTACATTCCCAGGGGAAAAAAAAACCTGGCACTGAAACTAGTCCATAGAGCTCAGAGCTACAGTAACAAGGCATAAGTTACAGATACAATGTTTCTCTAAAGGGAGCTTAGGCTCACACTTGCTTTTTTAGCATAGATGGTACTCTCTTGACCTTTCTCTCTTCTCTGACACAGCCGCCCCACTGATGCAGCCCCTCATCACCTCACCCCTGGACTATTGCAATAGCTGCTGGAGGGTCTGCCTGCCTCCCATCTCTCTCCACCCCAGCCCATCCTCTTTTCAGCCACTAAAGTGATTTTCCTAAAGGAAAACAACCAGGAAGGCACTAGCAATGGTGATAGGACACTGGGAAAGGCATTGATCAGGTGTGAGGTAACGAGGGCCTGGACAGGGTAAGGGCAGCGTCAGAGGAGAGAAGGGAGTGCATCCCAGAGATAGTGCAAAGATGAAATCTACAAGCCTGGACTACAGATAGGATATGAGGGCGGAGGAGATGGTGAGGAGGCCAGGATGGCTCCCAGGTGGGTGAGCCTGAGGGACAGTGAGGAAGACGTTGCCCTCTACAATAACAGGGAAGATAGGCGGGGGAAGGTAGGAGTTATGTCTGGGATATATTGAGTTTAAAATGTCCATGGGGCATCCAGTTCAGAATCTCTGAAAGGTGGCTGGAGATGCAAGATTGGCATTTGGCAGAGTTTGGGGCAAGGAAGGTAGATTTGTAAATCATCAGCATAGAGAGGGGAAGCTGATAAGATCACCAAGTGAAGTAGTATAGAAGGAGAAGAGGAGAGGGCCCAGGATGGATACTTACAGCTCTGCAGCAGTAGCACCCTACAGTGTAAGCAGCCCAAATCGCCTACCTTCCCTAAGCCTCCAGCCTACAGAAAGTCAGCACATCCCTCATAATATTTAGGAACTTGAAGGAGATCACAATGGTTGAGTTGGCCACCAGGTGGCATACTCCTTAAACTGCCAATTAAGCTACCTCAGATGAGGGTTAATTCACCTTTTTTTGTGTCATGGACCCTTCTGTAAGTCTGGTGAAATTTATGAACCCCTTCTCAGAATTTTTTTTTAATAATTGAAGGAAATGTTAAATTTCAGTTAGAGGTTAGTGAAAATAAAGACTTAATTTTCCCCAACTACGCAGACCCCCTAAAATTATCCATGGAAGCCTGGGAGTTTACAGAGCCTAGATTAAAAATCCCTGCCTTGCAAGAAGACGTAATAAGAGATATTTCATTTAAAATAACTACGGACCATATAAAATACTGGGGAGAATACTGGCTAAGACAAACGCAAGAACTATATAAACATAATTACAAAACACTTTTCATACAAATAAAATCAGATTTAAATAATTGGGAAAATATTAATTATTCATAGGTGGGCTGAGCCAATATGATAAAAATTACTGTTCTACCTGAACTAATCCGCTTGTTCAGTACCATCCCAATTAAATTACCCAAAAATATTTTATTGAGTGAGAAAAAAATAATAACAAAATCATTTGGAAGAACAAAAGGTCAAGAATAGCAAAGGAATTAATGAAAAAATATAAAGGAAGATGGCCTAGCAGTACCAGATCTTAAAACTATATTATAAGGCGATAATTATCAAAAGTTATCTGGTACTGACTAAGAAATAGAGTGGTGGATCAGTGGAATAGAATAGGTATACAATACACAGTAGTAAATGATGTTTGGTAAACATAAAAATCTAAGTTTTGGGGATAAGAACTCATTATCTGGTTTAAAAAAAATGCTGGGAAAACTAGAAAGTAGTCTGGCAGAAACTAGGTACAGACCAATATCTTACACTAGGTCAAATGACCTAGGCACAAAGAGAAAAATAAAAAGTAAATTAGAAGAACATGGAGCATATTTCCTATCAGATTTATGGATAGGATAAGAATTTGCAAATAAATGAGAGAAAGAGCATTGTAGGATATAAAATGGATATGTTGATTACATTATTAAAAAGGGGGTTGTACAAATAAAATTGATATAGCCAAAATCAGAAGGAAAGCAGAAAATGGGGGGAGGAGACTTTATGGACAATTTCCCAGATAAAAGCCTTTTATCTCAAATATATAGAGAACTGATTCAAATTCATAAGACTATGTGTCATTCTTCAATTGATAAATAATCCAAGGATATGAACAGGCAGTTTTTGGAAGAAGAAATCATAGATACATAGATAGATAGATAGATAGATAGATAGATAGATAGATAGATAGATAGATAGATAGATAGATGGATGGATAGATAGATGGATAGATAGATAAGATAGATAAGATAGCCATACAAAAAATTCTGTAAATCATTACTGAGCAGAAAAATGCAAATTAAAACAACTTCAAGGTATCATCTCACACCTATCAGATTTGCTAAAATGATAGAAAGGGAAAATGACAAATGTTGGAGAGGATGTGGAAAAATTGGGACACTAATACACTGTTGGTAAAATTGTGAAGTGATCCAACCATTTTGGAGAGCAGTCTGGCATTATGTCCAAAGGGTTGTAAAATCATGTATACTCTTTGACCCAGCAATACCACGATTAGATCTGTTTCCCAAGATGATCAGGGAAAAAGGAAAAGAGAAACTATCTTCTGAAATATTTGTAGCAGTTCCCTTTGTGGTGGCAAAGAATTGGAAAGTGAGGGGATGTCAATCAATCAGAGAATGGCTGAATTAGTTGTGATATATGATTGTGATGGAATACTACTCTGCTGTAAGAAATGATAAGCAGGTAGGTTTTAGAAAAACATGGAAAGACTTTCATGAAGTAATGTGAAGTGAAAGTGTAGAACAAAGAAAACATTGTATAGAGTAACAACAATATTGCCAAAGAGTAACTGTGAATGACTAAGGTATTCTGAGTAATATGATCATTCAGATCAACTAGGAAGGACTTATGAAGGAAAATGCTATCCACCTCCAGAGAAAGGACCATATGTGGAATTATGTACTGTATGCTTCTGTATGTATATGAATATATATGTTTGTGTTTACATACACATAAGTAACTTTGGCCTTCTCTAATGTGAGGTTGGGAGCGTGGGAGGGAGACAGCTCAGAACTCAAAATGTAACCAAAAAAATAAATGAATAATTTTGATTATATTATTAAAAAGGGGGTTGTACAAAAAAAAACAATGTAGCCAAAATGCCTCCTTAAAGGCTCTCTTTCAACAAGAAACCTCCCATTCAAACATCGAAATTATTCAAAACCCCTTAGCAGAGATAACCTTGCTCAACAACCCTCTGATCATACTTATCAGTCAAGACATGAGTCATATACATGCTCCCCAGTAGGTTCCAACATTGTTGTCTTCTATGACAATGTGTCTCTTCTAGATACAGCATAGAATCCAATGCAGAATGTTGAAGAGGAATTCCCTATGGATGATGAATCCCTACTGATGCTTTTCTTTATGGACGACATTGTATTGGTTATATCAATACTAGAACACTGCAGAATCTCCTGAAAGAGATCTGTACCCATTCAAAGGAGTTTTGGCCTAATCAAACTCCTAAGAAAAACCAAATGATCAACTGCAAATGACTCATCTATTATCAGTAATACAATGATTCAAGACAGTTCTGAAGGACTTATGATGAAAAATGCTATCTACCTCCAGAGAATGCATGATGGAGTCTGAATGAAGATCAAAGCATACTTTTTTCTAACTTTATTTTTCTTGGGGGGGAGGGAAGTTTGGTCTGTGCTTTCTTTTGCAACATGACTAATATTGAAATATGTTTTGCATGATCATACATGTATAATCTGTATCAAATCACTTGCCTTCTCAAGGAGGAGGTAAGGAGGGAGAGAGAGAATTTGGAACTCAAAATTTTTAAAAATGAACATTAACCCCAATTGATAAACGATCAAAGGATATGAATAGGCAGTTTTCAGATGAAGAAATCAAAGCAATCTATAATCATATGGAAAAAATACTATAGATCACTATTGATTAGAGAAATGCAAATTAAAACTCTGAGGTACCACCTCACACCTATCAGATTGGCTAATGCGACAGAAAAAGAAAATGACAAATGTTGGAGAAGATGCAGGGAAATTGGGACACTAATGCATTGTTGGTGGAGTTGTGAACTGATTCAACCATTCAGGAGAGCAATTTGGAACTATGTCCAAAGGGCTATAAAATTATATATACCCTTTGATCCCACAATTTCAGTACTAGATCTGTGTCCCAAAGAGATCCAAAAAAATGGAAAAGGACCTATTTATGCAAAAATATTTATAGCAATTCTTTTTTAAAAATTTTTATTAATTTATTTTGATTTATCAACAATCACTTTCAATACTTTTGAGTTTAAAATTTTTCTCTCCCCCCTCCTCCCCACCACCCTCCCCAAGACATTGCACAATCTGATATAGGCTATACATATACATTCCTATTAAACATATTTTCACATTAGTGATGTTGTAAGTAAAAATTAGAACCAATAAGAGGAACTACCAGAAAGAGGAAACAAAACTCAATAGAAGAGAAAAAAAATAGCAATTCAAATTCCATAGCTCTTTCTTTGAATGTGGATAGCATTTTCCATCATGACGCCTTTGGAGATGTCTTAGATCCTTGTATTGCTGGGAACAGTTAAGTTTATCAATATTAGTCATCACACATCTGCTCACTTCACCCAGCATCAGACCACACAAGTCTTTCCTGGTTTTTCTGAAGTCAGCCTGTTCATCATTCCTTATAGCACAATAGTGTTCCATTACATTCATATACCACAACTTGCTCAGCCATTCCCCAATTGATGGGTATCCTCTCAATTTCCAATTCTTTATAGCAACTCTTTTTGTGGTGGCAAAAAATTGGAAATTGAAGGGACAGCCAGCAATTGGGGAATGGCTAAATAAGTTATGGTATACGAATGGAATGGAATATTATTGTGCTATAAGAAATGACAAGCAGGCTGATTTCAGAAAAACCTGGAAAGACTTACATGAACTGAAACAAAGTGAAGTAAGCAGAACCAGAATACTGTACACAGTAACAGCAACATTGTATGATGATCAACTGTGGGTGACTTAGCTGTCCTCAGCAATACAATGATCCCGGGTAATTCTGGAGGACGTATAATGAAAAATGCCATCTGCCTCCAGAGAAAGAACTGAAGGAGACTGAATGCAAATCAAAGCATACTATTTTTCACTTTCTTTATTTTTCTTGGGAGTTCTTTTGTCTGTGTCTTCTTTCACATAATAACTAATATGGAACTATGTTTCACATGATTATGTATGTATAACCAATATCAAATTGCTTACCACCTCAAGGAGGGTGAAAGGAAAGGAGGGAGGGAGAGAATTTGGAACTCAATTTTTTTAAATTAATATTAAAATTGTCTTTACATGGAATTGGAAAAAATAAAATATTTTTTAAAATGAATACTAAAGATTGTCTTTACAGATAATTGAAAAAAACAAAATTTTAAAATTTAAAACAAAAAAAAACCAAATGGATAAAAATGTCTACCATTCAGGTTTGAACATGTAGAATATGTCATCAGTATGGACTTGTCTGTGAGTATATGTAGCTGGGATAGATGTTACCAATGAACAATGAGTTGGGCCTAGAACTCAAGAAGAGGAAGAATGTGGGCTACATTTTCTTTGGGAAAATACAAATCTGCTTTCATGATCCCAGACTTCTCCCTGGAACAAAGGCTCATTTTTTTAGTATAAATTCTCTGAGAGTGTTATTTTTTTACTGTTAGTCATAGAACACTACAGTCTACAAACAATTAAAAATGGTGCAAGCCACCTATAACACAACAAATATGGGACTTTGAAGGTCAATCCATGTAAAGAATTCACCAGGGAAATGTATGGTCAAAAGAGGGCTGGTCATGTGGAAAGGAAGAGAGATGGCAAGCAGAGAGCCCAGGTATTCCACTGGGATCTTCCGGCTGTCAGGAGGAATAAGGAAGGCTTTATATATGAGGGGTAGCAGTGTGGGGATGATTTTGATTTTGCTCATGTAAGTTATGTGTATCCGCATTGGTTTATCTAGATATGGCTCACAGAAAGGCAGGAACAGATACTTCTAGCACCTCCTTCTCCCATTCTTCTTCAAGAAAAACTGACTCCTGCCAAGGAGGGAAAACAGGAGGTTGGAGTCAGTCTCTGCTCCTCAGAGAGAGGCTAAAATTATCCAGATCCAGATGCAGATATCCATCTGCTCCCTTAAATACTGTTATCCTAGAAGTCATTTGTAGGTTCAAATGACACTCCTGATCAGTATTCCATAAAAGGAAAGGAGGGTCCCAAGCTACATGTATGTGTATGTATGTGTGTATGTAGTATGTATGTATATATGTGTGTATGTGTATAGATGCATGTGTATGTATATGTATGTGTGTATATGTATATATCTTTGGGTATATGTATACATTATATTTTTATATATAATATTGGATATAGATATCTCCAAGGCTAGATTTCCTTCCCATCAAATGCCAGTTTCACCATAAATACACATAACAAATAGGAAATAAACCCACTTATCCAAACAGATAACAAACAAAAATCAGAGAAAGCATAAATAAAAGAATGTATACCAGGCAATACAGAGTGAAGAAACTCTTCCATTGTCAGAGAGATAACTTGACCAAGAGAGAGAGTCCCAGATCTCACCTAAGGGGAAACTCCCTGAAGTCTCCAGTGTAGCAAGCTGGGAATAGGGACATGATGGAGGCCAAGGCTGCCAGCTTCTTTACATGTCAACTTCTTCCCACCATCTTCCTCTCCTTGCAAAGACTTAAAGAGAAGTTGGAATGACAGGGAATGGCAGGGAATGGTGGGGAATGGTGGGGAATGGCAGGGCTTCTCTCTGGACACAGGAAACCAGAAGAACAGAAGGAAGAGAAAATTTCTCTCCTCTAGCTCTCCCAACTCCAGCCTCCAGAGCATTGCCTAATCAATCCCCACCAATGAGGAGAAAATCCCATACAATCGGCTCTTTGAGCCAAGAGTTCCAGATAGACCCTGAGCAAGGAACTTATGGGACAGTGGGGACAAAAGTTGCACAGGATGGGAACACATGATGAGTTGAGATGTGCATTGTTGGAAAGACTATCCGAAACAATGAAATCACAGACCCGTTGGAGTGTTTGAGTACACAGCACCCTTCACTTTGTCAATTCTCTTTGCTTTAAGTACATCCAAAGCTGTATTCTAGTGATGAGTCCTATCCCAAAGGTCTATGATACCTTTCAATATGACACCTGAAGGACTTTGAAAGAAGCTTCTCCCTCAACCCATGAAAATTCAAGGAATCACAGAATGCAGAAGCAAGGGACCTCAGTGACCATCTAGCCCCACCTATCCTGAAGATTCTCTGTAACACAGCCCCAACAAGGAGCCAGCCCTCCATTCTTGGCTTGTTCTCCACTGACATCAAGCTCCCACCAGCTCCCAAAGCTGCCCACCCTCTTGGACAACACTAATTATTAGAATGTTTCCCCTGACCCTGAGTCTGGAAGTGGCCCCCTGCAGTTTCCACCCTTTGGCCCTACTTTTGGGTCTGAGACCCCAAAGAACAAATCAAGTTATTGATTCATTTTCTCTGTAAGCAACCCTCAGCCCAATGGAGTAGTAGCATGAGAACCCTGACTCTTCCCCACTGACAGTAAACTTATATACTACTAACTGATTGAGGGGAAGTTAATTTCAAGTTAAAAAACAGGTGACAGACGGTGGTGGTCTAGTTGATACAAGCATACAGGCAGTCTTTAACTCTTTCTGACCCTCTAGGGTGGGTGGGGGACACACCTCCCTCTCTTAATCTCTCCCCATCCTTCCTGTACAATGCTCTAACATTCTCTGTTCTAAGGTTCTTCCCAGCTCTGATACCCTCTGATCTAATACCAAGTAATGCCAAAACAACTCTTTCTGAGGCCATAGCATCATTAACACCATCACAACATTCTTAAAGCACTGCACATTCATTATCTCATTTGATTCTCACAATAACGCTGAGAAGTGAGTTCGGGTGCTATTATTATTCCCATTTTACAAAGGAAGAAACTGAGGCTGACTGAGGTCAAGTGACTTACCCAGGATCATACATAATAAGTGTCTAAGACAGAATTTGAACTCACTTCTTCCTGATTCCAAGCCCAGAGCTCCACCCACTGTACCATCTAGCTGCCCTTTGACCACAGAGATATATTATAGTCTGTTGCTGGACTGTTCTCAAAGCCTTTCCAGCTTAGCAGGACCTGCCAGAGCCTGAACTCAGTCATCTGAGGGCCAGAGAGCCCAGGAACATTCCCACGACCCAGTGAAGCCCCTGAGGAGAGCTCAGAGAGTCCTAAGATCTCTGAATTGGGAAGGACCTTAGTGGTGATCTGGTTCAACCCGTGCCTAGATGGACTTGGGGTCAGGAAGACCTGAATTCAAATCCTGCCTATGACACTAGCTGTGTAACTTCAGGCAAGTCACTCCACCTCTGGGTCTCAGTTTCCTCATCTGTAAAAATGGAGGTAACAAAACCTGAAAATCCTCCCTGTACAGAACTATTATGAGACCCAAGTGAGCTAATGTCTGTAAAGTGCTTGGCAAACTTTGAAGCCTTCTATGTATCAGCTATCATGTTTATTATTAGTCCCTTCTAAGATGTCTCTTTCAAGTGATCATCCAGTCTCTCTCCTTGAATACCTCCAGGGATGGGGAGCGCTCTACCTCCAGAGGAAGGATTTTCCACTTTGGGGCAATTCTCATTGCTAGAAATGAGCAGCAAGCAGTGGTCATAGATTGAGAGCTGGAAGAGAAGGGAAAAAGAAGGTAATAAGCATTTATTACTGTGTGTCAGGTGCTTTTAAAAAATTATCTCATTTGATCCTCACAATGACAGAGTAGGTGCTGTTATTACCTCCATTTTACAGTTGAGGAAATAGAGGCAAACAGGTTAAGTGACTTGTCCAAGGTCACATAGCTCGTAAATATCTGAAGCTGGATTTGAACTCAGGTCTTTCTGAATCTGGGCCCAGAGCTCTATCCATAGTACTACCAGCTGCCTCTCTGAGGCAAGGACCTCAGAAGTTAAGGAAACTAAGGCCCAAGGACATCAGGTGATTTCTTCTATGTCACACAGGTGATAGAGGTGAGATTTGAACCCGGGTCCTCTGACTTCAGAACCAGATTCTCCCTCTACCACCATGCTTGAACACAGGAGAGACGGTATTGGATTTGTAATTGAGAGATTTCAGTTTAAATGCACCTCCACAAAACCCTTATTAGCCTGGTCAAGTCATCTAGACTTTGAACCTCTGTTTCCTCACCTGTAATACGGGGGTGACTCTGCCTGCATCACGGGGCTTACAAAGGGGTTAGGTAGAAAATGCTTTGCAGACCTTTGAGCACTATTGAAATATGACTTTGACTACATTACTTAAGCTCTCTGGGCCTCAGTTTCCTTATCTGTAAAATTAGAGTAAATAAGATTTCTCCCAGGATACTGAGAGAATGTATTTTGCAAACCTTGAAGTGTTATCAAAGTATGAAGTTATTTCCTTTTATAGATATTAAATCTGCCTCTTGGTAATTTCCCCTTGTTCCTGGTTCTGAGGGCTGGGACTCCAGTGAATAAAAATAAATGTAAAACATTTCCTCTTTTTGATCGCAGCCACCCCTGGAATGTCTCGGGGGAAACCCCTATCTCTGGTTCACTAGGATCCATAAACAAAACTGACTTCATGTTGTGGAAGCCCCAGAGGGGCAGAATGAGGACCCAAAGAGGGTTAGAAAGCCAGAAAGGAGTTTCCTAGGGAAACTAGGGAAATTTTTCTAATCAGAGCTGTTAAAAAAAAATGAAATGGGCTACCGTGGGAGCCAGCGAACTCTGTCACCAGAGATGTTCAGCAGGCACCTGGTCACCATCTGTCAGGAAAGCCGAAATGGGGATTCCTGCATGGGATTGGAGTCGGAAATAGACCAGAGGATCCCGTATTAGGAGCTGGAGTCAGAGACCAGCTAGTCCCTCCCAATCTTCATTTTACAGACGAGGAAATTGAGGCACAGAGAAGTGAGGTGACTCATCCAAAGTTGCAGATGTACTATCTGAGGTGAGATTTGAATCTGAGTGTCTCCCGTAAGTCTTTACAGGTTTTTAAATGCTCTGATTCTCAGCAAGATTAGGGGAGCGTAGACAGAAAGAGGAAACCACAGCAGGTGGCAGAGCCAGAGGGAGAAGAGAGCAGTGCTAGAGGCAGGGCTTCCCAGACAGGCAGACCGCGCAAGTCAGAATTTCTTTGGGGGTGGAGCCTGGAGCCCGGGGGGAGGAGAGTGACGCCAAGACGCAAAGGGCCTGAGACTCAGATCAGAGCGTGACATCCAGCCTGGCACAGACGGAGACTGACCAGTCAGGGACTTGGTGGGGGTCACAAGAGACCCCGATGGCCCAGGCCAGCTCCCTGCCCCTCCCCCAGCTACTGCTGCTGCTGCTGCTGCTGCTGCTGCTGCTGCTGCTTCCTCCACACCCGGAAGCCGGTAAGTCAGAAAACCCGGAGGGTCTCAGAGGTTCCTAGCCCAAACCTACCCTTGCCCACCCCACCTGTCCTGCTCCCCCTGCCCCGTTACCACCCACCGGGGACTGAAAAAAGTCTGCTCCCTCCAGGTCAGCATATCCTTAAAGGGGCAGGAGGAGAGAGTGGTCAGATCCCCTTCCACACCCCGCCCCACCCCAGCCCCCCAGGATGCTTCCCAAGAGAAGAGAGATGAGATACACTCACCCCCTGAGCCCTCCTGTCCTACTCCAGGGGATCAAGGAGCCTGGGCTCCTAGGTCAGGGAAAGAGGGAGCATTCCCAGCAAGGTGGAGTCTCAGAATCAGTTTCACTTTCCCAGAATAACTTGGTGACACAGTGTGTGTCCTGAGAAGTGACCTGTCTTAGCTCAGCCCCGACTCACTCCCTCTGCTGAGACAGTCCCTCCCCTATCCTTCCCTTCCCCAAGGCAGATCTAAGGCTCTTGACCCCACAGACATACACACCCGTGTCCGTGCACCCACCCCACCCCCCAGGGGTGCTCATGTGCTCTTCCTCTCTCAGGACCATCATTCTCAGGATCGCAGACCGAGGAGAAGGGTCCCCAGTGGCCATGTAGTCCAGCCTCTTCATCTAATGCTCTGTCCTTTTTGGGCAGAGGGCCCAGGGGAGCTTCTCTCTCCTCTCCCCACTTCCCAGACAATTCTATGTCAGCACCATCTTCTTTCTTGGGCCTCAGTCACCCCGACTCCCCCCTCAGGACCTCTCTATTCTTATTTGACTCCTGTCCCCCTCCCTGTCTACACCAACTCTCCCTCCTCTTTCTCTCCAATAACCTCCTGGCCTCCGTTGGACCCCCCTCCTCAGAATTGAATCCTCCCCAGTGTCCCTGCCGTTAACTGCCATAGGATGCCATAGGCCCTCAGGACATAGAAAAGAGAATGTCAAAGCTGGAAGAGACCTTGGAACATAGGACATCAGAGTTAAGAGGAACCTCAGAGCATAGAACACAGAACATCAGAACTAGTGGGATCTTAGCATATAAAATGACAGTGTCGGGAGGAACCTCAGAATGTGGAATGTGGAACCGAGAGGGACCTTAATATAAAGAACATCAGGGATGGGTGGGTGTTTAGAACATGGAATACTAGAGTCAGGTTGGACCTCAAAGCATTGAATTTCAAAGCTGTGTCTTCTCTCCACCATTTTGGTCCCTGGCCCCTCCCCCCTCCCCCCCCATCAATAACAATCTCGGGCCCTAATATACTTCTCCTCTCTCTTCTCCCCAACCCCCACCCCTCCTCCTGCTCAGCCCCTCAAACAGTGCAGGTGAATGTGTCTTCAGTGGTCCGTGGTCTCCTGGGGACAGATGTGCAGCTCCCATGCCACCTGGTGCCTGGGGAAATCAAAGTCCAGGTGTCCCAGGTGACATGGCTGCGCCACAATCAGACCAGCCGCAGCTTGAGCATAGCCGTCTTTCACCCAACCCACGGTGCTGGTTTCCCCAGCACGGGGCCTGGTGCGGAACGCCTGGCATTCATCTCCCAGAGCCAGAGTCTGGGTTCGGAGTTCCAGGATGCCACCCTGGTCATTCGGGATCTGAGGGCGGAGGATGAGGCCAATTATACCTGCGAGTTTGCCACCTTCCCTGGGGGGAACAGCAAAGGCACCACATGGCTTAGAGTGCTGGGTAAGTAAGAATCCAGGAGAAGGAAAGGCAGGGGGCAAGGGAGGACCTGGGCACCTAGAAAGAAGCCACTAGGACTCTGGGAGGAGAGTGGAGGGTGGGGGATGCCTGGGTCCTGAAGAGGGGACTTCACTGGCTCTCTCCTGCTGACCTCTCGGGACACCCTGAGACCCCAACCCAGAGCTGAGCCTTGGAGGCTTAGAAGCCTCCAGATCCAGTCTTCTCCTCTTACTTATGAAAAATTCATGTCAGAACTAGGTGGAAACTTAGAACATGGGACACAGACTGTCAGAGCTAGAAGGGACCTTAGAACATAGAATGTTGGTGCTGAGAGGAACCTTAGAATATAGAATGTTCTAAGCTGAGAGGGATCTTAGAACATAGAACACTGACCATCAGAATTGGAGGGGAAGGTTTCCTATAGCATAGAACATAGAATTCCAAACTGGAATGGAGAAGGGCCCTTAGAACTTAGAATGTTAGAACATAGAACACAGACTAACTGGAACCTTAGAACGTAGGCTAAGAATATGGAATCTTAGGGTTGGAAGAGGGCTAGTCTCACCTCCCCATTTTATGGGTGTAGAAACTGAGACCCAAAGAAAGGGGTTAATTCACTCCTAAGCCCCACAATATCTCTTGGCTTATTCAGCTTCTCATCTCTCTCCCAGCTAAACCTAAGAACCATGTAGAGGCCCATGAGGTGACCTTGGGTACAGACTCCATGATCATGGCCACCTGTATCTCCAGTGGGGGCCGGCCACCTGCTCGAATCTACTGGTCCTCTTCACCAGCTGGCCAGAGCAATGAGACCAGGACAGCAGGACTGGCCTCTGACACCTTCACTGTCACCAGCCACTTGACCCTCATTCCTACAGCCCAAATGAATGAGAAGGAGGTCATCTGTAAGGTGGAGCATGAGACCCTCAGGGAGCCTGCTCTGCTGTCCATCACCCTGGTCGTGAGATGTGAGTGACCCTCTCCTCCCCTGGACACTATCCCAGTTGGGAGCCCCAAGATTATCTACACCTGCTCCCCTGTGGCGTGGCCTATCCTTGCCCCCACTGGCATCTCCAAGCATGCTATCTCACTACTTTCCCCTCAGTGGTCCACACTGACCCTCCCCTCGACATTTCCCAGGCAACATCTGCACAAATTCACACAGACACACACATACATAGACACACAGACACACACACACAGAGACACACATACACACAGACACACACACACACTCTGCACCACCTCCCCCTGTCTATCCTAATTTGGGGCGCTATCTATACCGATTTCCTCCCCTTGGACAGAATCTATACCAGCTGCCTGTGAGTACCATCTACACTGATACTCCCATATGCTTCAGCTCCCTAGACACCATCGGTGACTGCCTCCAAGCTGGTGTCTGTCTACACCAGCTCCCCCAGGAACCATCCACGCTGATCCTCTGGAGCACTACAAACACTGAGTGCTCCCCTAAATGTTGTCTTTGAAAATATTCACAAACTGTTGCTCACAGCGACCCCCAAAACACCATGTACACCAGCTCAGCCTAGACCAGGACCTCTCCATCTTTGTGTGGTGTGTGTGTGTGTGTGTGTGTGTGTGTGTGTGTGTGTGTGGTGTGTGGTGTTTGTGTGTGGTGGGTGGATGTGCCTCGTGTGTGCATGTGTGTGTGCATTTGCATGTGGGTGTGCATGTGTGTGTTTGTATGTGGTTAGTGGATGTATGTGCATTGCATGTGTGTGCGTGCGTTTACATGTGTTTGTGTGCGTGCGTGTGTGTGCGTGCATTTGCTTGTGGATGTGCATGTATTGTCTACACCAAATGAGTCACCCACACTTCTTCCCCCTTGACCCAACCACTACCCACACCAAGCCCTAGGCCCAGCCTTTGAGCAAGTACGAAAGACCTAGAACATAGGTGTTCCTCTAGATTCCTGCACATCCTGCTCCTCTGCACAATGTTTCTGGCTATAGACCCTATTTCCTCCAGCTAACGTTCCTGGAGATGCCTTGAAGATGGAGAATTTTGTTTTTATCTCATCTGGTGCTTACAACTACCCTGGAAAGGAGGTACTATTGTTATCCCCATTTTACAGATGAGGAAACTGAGGCAAACTTGGGGTAAGTGACTTGCCCAGGGTCACACAGCTAGTATGTGTCTAAGGCTGGATTTGAACTCATGTCTTCCTGCCTCCAGGTCCAGTGCTCTTTCCAAGGCCATTCAGTGAGTAAGTCACAGAGCTGGCATTCAAACCCAGCCCTCAGGCCCTCACCTCCACCCCCCATCCAAAAGTAGGTAGTAGTCATCTCTCTTTCTGAATGAGCCAGACAGAAACATGACAAGGCAATGTCTTTGCCTTCTGGGATTCTGAAAGAGCCTGGGGAATTTTCAGGAAGTGACCCTATACCCTGAGCACCCCCAGCTTCTTTAAAGGGCCAGGCTGGGTTTTCAGGAGTAACTCCTGTGGTTTCCCACACTCCCTTGGGAATCCCCAGACAGGCCTTGGGACTGGGGCCAGAAAGAACAAAGCCAGGGATGACGTAAGTGCCGTCCTCAGGGGACTGAGTGCCTCAGAATGATAAGCAAGGATGGAACAGTCCAGCCTTGGCCCTAGAAAAACCCTCTCCCACCCCTACAATGATTTCAGGGGTCAGCTGAGGGGGCAGTGGGAGGAATATTGGACTCAGACCCAGAAAAACCTCGGGCTCAAAGGTCAGCTCTGAGGCTGAGTTCAGCTTCTGTGCCTTATAAAAATACCCACCCATGACTGTGCCATGTCGAAGAAGAAAAGCAAGAGCCCTGGTCACCTTAGGCAGACCCACGGCAGCTGAACGCGGGGGAAGACATGGACGAGCGGGTCCCAGGATGGGGCGTCTAGATGGGCAGGGAGCCGAGTCTAGGCTCCCTGGGAGCCTAGGGCATGGGAGTCTAGATGGGCAGAGGATAGAATGGTGGACCTGGAGTCATGCTAGACCTGAGTTCCAGTCCTGCCTCAGGCACTTCCTAGCTGTGTGACTCTGGGTACTTGAATCTCTCTGGACCTCAGCTTTCTCTTCTGTAAATGGAGATAATAACAACCCATCTCACAGGACTGTTTTGAACATCCAATGAAATAGTGCTTGCAGACTTTAAAGCCCTATATTAATGTTCATTATTAGCATGTTTTTGTATTATTATTATTATTAATCTGTAATGATGAGGTCAGAGGCCCATTGGAGCATTAGATGGGCAGTATAGATGGGCCTGGCCTCCCAGAGTTGCTGGGATCTCAAATGATAAGAAAACTGTCAAGGATCTGGCAACTCTTAAAATGCCACGTAAATGTTGGCTATCATTACCTGTGATTACAGGTTCAATGAGCCTCAGTCTCCCTATCTGTAAAGTGAGGCAATTGAGCAACACGACCTTTGAGGTCCCTTCTGGGTCCAGATCTGGGTCCCTAGGACCCTACAATTCTAGAAGCACAACTTCCTGCCCCTCTGATGCAGGCCTGGCCTCCCCTCCTACCTCCCTGAGGGCTCCCTCACACCCCTCCCCCTCTCTCCCCAGACTCTCCTGAGGTCTCCATCTCAAGCCATGATGAAGACTGGTATGTTGGGCGAGAGAAAGCCTCCCTGAACTGCGATGCCCAAAGCAACCCCCAGCCCATGGCCTATAGCTGGAGCACGTGAGTCCTGGGGGTGGACAACTGGACATAAGGGTCCCTGGCTGGGCTAGGCACTGGGGGGGGTGGGGTCAGCTGTCTGAGACCCTGAGGGGACACCTGGGTCCCTAAGTAGAGGGGAAAAGATCATGGAATTTAGACCTGGAAAGTATTTTAGCAATAATCTAAGAGTCTAGAGAGGGCAATGGATTTAGAGTCAGGGGCACTGGGTTCAAATCCTAACTTTTTGTTTTACTATTTGTATGCTTATTTACTATTTTGTATTTGTATGCAACTTCTCTGGGCCTGAGTTTGTTAATCTGGAACATGAGGGCATTGGCTTTGAGGCCCTCCATGGTCACCTCTGGCCCTAAATCTATGACCCTACCATCTAGTTTACACATACCCACTTTACAGAGGAGGAAACTGAGGCTTGGGCAGAGTAATGCTTTGCCCATGGTCAGAAAAATACCAAATAGCTATAGTGGAGATACCAACCCAAGTCTCCGAGCCCAGATGCAGCTCCCTCCTCACCATGCCAGGCTGGGGCAGCATTACAGTGGGCTCTGCAAAGCAGCAGAAGCTAAGGGCTGCATTTCTGGGTCTCTGAGGTTGACTGGGGGATGAGAGGTCTTACATCACAGGTTTGAAGGAAGAAGCAAGTTGCGTCACCTACCATTCCCTCTCTCAGGGTTTCCGGCTTCCTCCCTCCTACAGCTGTGTCTGAGGGGCCCGAGCTCATCATCCACCCTGTGGACTGGTCAGTCAACACCACCTTTATCTGCCAAGTCACTAACGCTGTGGGCACAGGATGGGCTAATCGAACCATCCATGTCAAAGGTGAGGCGGAGGCGCGGGGAGGTGAGTGGGAGACAGCCTCAGAAACACGGTGGGGAGTTCCTGGGACACATCCACATGAATATACTCATCAGTGCCGCGGACCCATACGTTGCCAGCGCATTCTCTCGCTACACCCTCTGAGATTAAGAGGATTCTCACCCCAAAGTTCTTCAGGGACTGGACCACAGTACACAGGATCACAAAATCATGGATACCAAGCTAGAAGGGACCTCTGGGGCCATGTAATCCAGTCCCTTCGTTTTCTGTAAGAGGAAATTGAAGCCCGGGAACGTTGCAGGATTAACACACATCCCCTTCCTTCTCTTCCAGAGACACCGTCTTCCAGAGAGTCCAGAGTAAAACTTGTGGGCACCGTGGTGGGCATTGTGGTGGGCCTGATTGCACTCAGCAGCATCCTGTATTGCGTGCTCACCAGAAGGTGCCCAGGTGAGTCACCCAGTCTCCTCCCCAGCAAGTTCCCTTCTCAGGGTTTGGCCCCAGCTGCCCACGGTTCCTGAAACCAAAGCTCCAACGAGGGTGTGACGAGTATGGCTGAAGTCTGAGAACAGAGCAGAGGATGGGGTGGGACAGGACTGGGATCCTCTGGCCCCTCGTGGAGGCAGGGAAGGGAGGACAGAGCAGAACGTGGCAAGGAAACCAGGCCAGGTGAAACAGAAAGGGAGAGGCAGGCTGCAGGTACATCCCTGGGGAAGGGGGGGGGGGGGGGCCAGAGATCATCGGATAAATTGAGATGAAATCAGTCTTGTGGAGAGAATGGCTGAAATAACAAGTCAGCAAATCCAGGAGCCACACCCTGAAATGCCAGGTGAGGCCACCATAAACAAACACCCCAGATACAAACTCACCTTCTCTGATGCTGAAAGCCCCCTCAACACCCTCCAAAATTGGGATTGTTCTCCCCCAATTTACAGAGCTTGAAACTCAGAGGGGCTCCAGGGACTGTCCCACAGTCATACCGCTAGGACAGAAGATTCACCGAGATCGACAGCAGGAAGGAATCTTAGAAGCCAAGTTCCTCATTTGACAAATGAGGAAACTGAGGCTTAGGGGAGTTTCAGTGACATCCAAAGTCAAACAATTAGCAAGTGACTGGACTATGATTCAGAATGAGGTCTCCTGACGCCAAATTCAGGGGAACAAAGACCAGAGGAGCCTGAGAATAGAGAGCGTGAAGAGCTGGGAGGGCCCTGAGAACAGGAAATGTCATGACTGGGAGGGCCCTTAGAACAGGGAATATCAGAACTGGGAGGGGCCTTAGAACAGGGAATGTCAGAACTGGGAGGGGCCTTAGAAGAGAAGATGTCAGAGATGAGAGGAGCCTTAAAGATCACTTACCCAACACCCCCCCACCCCACCATTTGCCCAGTGTCATTTGTCAGAGGCAGAGCTGGCAACAGAACCTAACCTGGTCTCTCGACTCCCCAGTCAGTGTTCTGCCCTCTGAACTAAACAGTCGTATATTCATAACTGCCTCTGCTCCTCCAGGTCAAGGCCGCCAGAACTATTCGCCTAATAGGGTAAGAAGGAGCTACTTTTCCTCCTTTGATGCAGGAAGAGGGCAGAGGGCACTCTGCAGAGGGTCTGGCTGCAGCCCCAGGCCCGTTCAGGGAAGTTGGGAGCTTAGTGGTTCAGGGAAGGAGAAGGAGGGGATGTTCATATGTAGAAAGTAATTACCTCCCGACTCCCCTTCACCAGTCAGCCAAAAGCTTGTGTATGTGTGTGTTTGTGTGTGTGTCTGTGTGTGTCTGTGTGTTTGTGTGTGTCTATGTCTGTGTGTGTGTCTATGTGTCTGTGTGTCTGTGTCTGTGTGTGTCTGTGTCTGTGTATCTGTGTGTCTCTGTGTGTCTGTGTGTGTGTCTATGTGTCAGTGTGTGTCTGTGTGTGTCTATGTGTCTGTGTGTCTGTGTATCTGTGTGTATGTCTGTGTGTGTGTCTCTATGTGTGCCTGTGTGTGTGTCTATGTGTCTGTGTGTCTGTGTCTGTGTGTGTGTGTCGAGGGTAGTGATGTAACCCCCGAGGGCCCTTGCAGTTCTATGGGCTATGGGACTACAAAGGACCCCCATGGGGGGGCAGAGCCAGGGGCCCCATAAATGAATGACACCACATTGGTATTTTGCAGCAGGTCTACGCCTCAGTGGCCTGCATTACCAGTCTACCCAAGCCGACCCAGAATAGCATGGCAGATGATGTCAACCAAAATGACAGACAGGCTCTACCACAGTGACGGATCCCTCCCAGGCTCCAGACAAGTATCATCTCTACCCTGACATCCCTACCAAGGCTCTCCTCTCCCCCAACTGGTGCCCAGGGAAGGATGGCCCATTGGGAAGAGCATCAGAAGACTTGACTCCTTGCCCCTGCTGGCCCTCTGACAGGACTGCAGGACCATGGACAAGACCCTTCTTCTCTCCTGGCCTCAGCTTCCCCAGCCAGAAGAAAGAAGGGGGCAATCCACAAGCATTTGCTAAGCACCTACTCTATGCACCAGGGGCTGCCCTCAGTTCTCAACTAGATGTTCCCTAAAGTCCCTTCCAGCTCTTAAAAAAAGTGATTCTTTTCTCTCTTCTCCTAAATGGAGAGACAACATGTTGTAGACCTGGAGCCAGGAAAACCTGGGTTCAAATCCTCCCTCAGGTACTTACAAGCTGTGTGACCCTGAGCAAGTCAGTTCACTTCTGCCTGGGCCTCACTTTCCTCCCCTGTAAAATGCTGGTCTAGGGCCTAGACTCCAGGAGGTCCCTACCAGCTCCAGTATTTATTGTGATAATAGCAACCCCTCAATCTAAAGAGTTCTCCATGTCCCAAAGCAGAGAGGGGGGCCAACCTTATTCTTAAAAATGGAAAAACAGAAATCTGGCAAACCTTAAGCCAGTGGAGAAAAGAGAATTCGTATTATTCCTTCCCTATCCTGATCCCCTGGAGGTTAAGTAGGGCAAGTATTCTTAGCCCCCTCTGACAGAAAAGGAAACTGAGGCAGAGAAAGAAAGAGGAACTTTCCAGAGTTCACATAGTTAATATGTGCTGGGGTCAAGAGTCAAACAAGGCCTTCCAGCTCCAGATTTCCATTACATGACAGAGCCTTGCTAGAGAGAATGAGGATTCTATGCGGGCAGTTTCAGGATGCTTATGCCTTTCTCAATCAACAATTGTTCACCTGGAACGTAGCTTGTTCTCAGCCATGTTGTCAGACACTTTCAATGAGGATGAACATGGCGTTAAGGTCAGCTACTGCACTGATAGTAAATTATTTAACTTGAAAAGGTTACAAGCCAAGACTAAAGTGGAAGGAGAATTGGTGCTTGACTTTTTGTTTGCAGATTATTGTGCACTTAGTGCAGCCTCTGAAGCTGAGATGCAACAAAGTATGGATTGATTCTCTGCTGCTTGTGCTAATTTTGACCTAACAATTAACACCAAGAAAACACAGGTTCTCCATCAGCCAGCACCACACCATCCATACGTGGAGCCATTGGTTATAGCAAATGGAGAAGTTTTGAATGCTGTGGATAAGTTCACCTACCTTGGCAGTGTACTTTCCGGGATGTACACGTTGATAATGAGGTTGACGCATGTATTGTCAGAGCTAGCTCAGTGTTTGGGAGGCTCCGAAGCAAAGTGTGGGAGAGAAGAGGTATTAGACTGACTACCAAACTAAAGGTCTGCAGAGCCATTGTGCTGACCTCATTGTTAAATGCCTGTGAAACCTGGATAGTATACTAGTGCCATGCCAGGAAACTGAATTATTTCCATTTGAATTGTCTTAGGAAGATTCTGAAGATCACCTGGCAGGATAAGATACCAGACATTGAGATCCCTTCTCGAACTAAACTGACAAGCATTCAAATTCTACTACAGAGAGCGCAACTTCCATGGGCTGGTCACGTTGTTCAAATGCCAAATGTACACTTGCCAAAAAGACTATTTTATGGAGAACTCACACAGGGAAAGTGCTCATACGGTGGTCAGAAGAAGCTATACAAGGACACTGTCAAGGTCTCTCTTAAGAACTTTGAAGTTGATTGTGTAACACAGGAGACACTGGCACAGGACTGCTAAGCATGCCATCCCCTCATCAGAGAAGGTGCTGTGTGGTATGAGCAAAGCAGAACTGCAGCAGCTCAAAAGAAATGCAAAATGAGCAAATTTGAGAATCCACTCCAAATGTTCACATGGGCTATTTGTGGTAGAGCCTTCTGGGCTCATACTGGTCTGATCAACCACAGTCAGGATACATGGAAGGACACACTATGACCCTGACATAGTGATGTCATTTTGGTCCTTCCAAGAATGAAGGATAGCCCAGCCTCAGACACTTGACACTTACTAGCTGTGTGACCCTGAGCAGGTCACTTAACCCTGATTGCCTCACCAAAAGGCAAAAAGAAAAAAAGAATGAAGGATAACAACCAGTCTTCAGTTCCTGACTCCCTCACCCAGGACTTGTAATATTTTTATTTTTGTAATTATTATTATTAATTTATAATTTAATTTATTATTAAAATCTTCCTGTCATCCATCTGGGTCCCCGGTGTGGAGAGCTGAAGACAGGATGTAGGTGAGAGGCGGCTCTCACCCTAGAGGGGAAAGGCCAGGGGTGACATAGAAGCCACCCAAAGACACCTGCTTGGAGCATAATGCTGTGAAGTAACCCCAGCTCAGGAGCTAGCGGTCCTGGGTTCAGATCCCACCACCTCTGAGGCTTACTGCTTGTGTGACCTTGGGCAGGGTCACTGACCTTCCTGGGCTTCAATGTCCTTACCCGTAAATTGTCCTAAGACAATTACCCTCTGGTCAAATTACCAGTTGAGGAATCCAGATCTCTATATGTGATTCTGTGATTATAGAGCTACAACTTTAAAGGGGCCTCTTTAACTGGAGGCCTCCACCTCCACCACCTTGATGTCTACCAGTTGCTAAGCCCTCACTTCTCTTCCTGACCTCTGTCTCCACCTCCCCGCCCCCTAAATATGTCTTTAGTGTGCAGTCCCTCCAACAGTTTAGATTGAAACCTGTACCTGTAGATGGTGCAGTGGATAGAGCACCAGCCCTGGACTTAGGAGGACCTGAGTTCAAATCTGGCCTCAGACACTTACCAGCTGTGTGACCTTGGGCAAGTCACTTAACCCCAATAACCTCCACAAACCAAAAAGGGTCAAATGGAATGTTTTAACCCCAATAACCTCCACAAACCAAAAAGGGTCAAATGGCATGTCCATCTCTGGCTATAAAGGATGCTGGGAGCCTTGGCAGAGGTGACGAATAAGCCCCCAGGTTTCTGACTGGTTTCCCCTACTTCAGTCCCTCCTACTCTGCTGCCCAAATTGCTATCTGGATGGCCAGCTCTTGTCATGCCCCTCCCCTGCCCTCCCTTTGCCTGCCTCCAAAGTGCAGATTCCCTAGCCTGGCATTCGAGAACCTCTATAATCTGCCCCCATCCTGCCTTTTTAGCCTCATCTCACAGGGGCGCACACCACCATACCAGCACACTAAGCACCTTGCCCTCCCCAGATCACAACAGGGTACATTGGAAGGGAAATGAGGAGGAGGAGGAGGAGGAGGATGATAACAAGAAACAACCCAAACTTTCAAGTCTGCAAAACTCTCTACAAATGGCATCTCATTTGACACTCATTATATCATCCCATTTGATCTTCACAACACTCCTGAGAGGCAGGTAATCCTGCCATTATTATCCCCATTTTACAGATGAGCAAGCTAAGGCAGCCAGAGGTTAAGACTTGCCCAGTAAGTGTCTAAGGCTGGATTTGAATACAAGTCTTCCTGACTCCAGGTCCAGTGCTCTGTCCACTGAGAGTGCTTACCACCTATGTGACCTTAGGCAAATCATATTATGTCTCCAGCCTTCAGTTTTCCTCATCTTTAAAAAAAGAGGCTGGCACCAGATCATTTCCAATAGCTCTAAATTCTATGGCAGTTAGCACAGAGGAGTACGTAACATAAGCACTGCATATGGTGTGTGCTCACTAAATGCTTCCTGAATAATACTGATTCTTTTATCTAAATTAGTGATTACTTCAATAGAGGGAACTCCAAGTCTGGAAATTCTCCCAGTCTTAAAGAGCTGTCCAGGGTACTGAGCTGTCAGTACTCAGCCAGTATTCCTGGGCGTCAGGGGTTGAACCCAGGTCTTCTGGAATCCAAGGTTGATCTGCCATTCGATACATTCCTACATCACCTAGAGGGCATTGAGAGGCACCTTGGGGTGTCCAGGGGAGAGGGTGTGTGGGGGGGGGGGGGTGTTAATCAAACAGCAGCCTATAACCTAGGCCGCTAGGTGGCGCAGTGGATAGACAGCTGGACCTAGCGTCAGGAAGACCTAATTCCTGGAGAAGTCTTGCTCCCTCTACCAGACTCAGTTTCTTCATCTGGATAATGGAAACGATAATAGCATCTGCCTCTCACAGAGAAGGTAAAGGATGGCAGGGGTACAGTCAGAGGGCTCTAGCACCACCTTCAGAATATGTTGAGATAGCAAGGAAGGCTTCCAGCATGGTAGGTGAACCCCACAAGACTATTTAATAGGAGGAGATGTACCTTAGTGGTTTGATCAGTTAGTTAGTCAACAAGCATTTATTAAGCATTTGCTGTGTGCTAATCACTAGGGATTCAAATACAACAAAAATAAAACAGTCTCTGCCTTCAAAGGAGCTAACTTTCTAATGGGGAAGACAATAACAATAATAATAATAAACATTTATGTAGTGCCTACTATATGCCAGACATTGTGCTAAGCACTTCATGGTTATTACCTCATCTGGTCCTCACAACAATCCTGTAAGGCAGATGTTATTATTATCCCCACTTTTACAGATGAGGAAACAGAGGCAAATAGGTTAAGTAACTTGCCCAGGATTACACAGCTAAGAAGATTCTGAGGCTAAATTTGAATCCAAGTCTTCTTGACTCCAGGCCCACTGATGTATCTACTGTGCCACCAGCTGCCCCAGTAAAAAAAAAAAAAAGGCAGATGAAAACAGATTGGGGTGGGGGGTTGGAGAGAAGTACCCTTATGGTGAAGTCCATAGTCTGAAGCATAGCTGGGGGAGGAATGATGGCTGGCCTGAGCCTTTCCTCCACATGGAGGTTTGGGGGGGAGCTCCCCACAAGGGTCGTTCCAAGGTGAGAAGGCACCTGAGGCATAGAGGCAAAGTCCAGAGTCAGAAGAAAAGCAGGGAGAGGAATGAAAGATGGCTTCCTCAGGAGGGAGGTTCCAGGAGAGTCAATCAACAAGCATTCATTAAGCAGTTATAGTGAGACAGGCATTACTAGGTCCTGGGGACACGAGTACAAACAATGAAACAATCCCCATTCACAAGTTCTGGAGACCACAAGGACATGCAAATATGTAGTTTGGGTGGGAAGACACATCAGAAGGACCCTCATAGTCAGTGAGATCATAGATGCATTTGAGAATTTGAGACCTGACCATCAATTATCAGTACCCTGTTGGGGTTCCCACAGGAGGCTATCCTGTCTCCTGAAAGAAATAATTATTTTTGTCTCATATTAATAGTCAATTATTAAAATTGGGGAAATCCAAGCTTTTTTTCCCCTATCCTATTTCCTTGTCCATTCTCTGAAGGGCAAAAGGGCTAATGGAAGATAGGATTTATATTCTCCTCATTCTGGGTGTTTCTACTCCACCCAACCAGCTCAGGCTTGGGTGGGGAATATAGACTGTTTGTCAAGACTGCCCAAGGCTGAGGTTTGTCAGAGTACAAGGACAGTCTCTCTGGCCAAGAGTGACATAATGTCACTCTCAGCTCTTTAATGGAGTAAGCTCACTTCTCTTTGTAACGTAACCAATCAGAGTTGATTATCACCTTCAGGAACACTCCTCTTCAAAGGGCATATAAGCTGTGAGCCCACCACCATGATGGTCTTTGGTCTAAGAGAGAGACGGCCAAATGGCTGTGTTTTTATTAATAAACGTGCTAGCATTATTAATGAAATGATTAAATTACCCAGAAATTACATCTCTCAAACTTTATAAACATCACACTTCTACTGAAGTAATACCCAGGATACTCCCAGGAACTTACTGGTGAGCTCATATCCTCACTTTTATTTGACTACAAAAGGCACTTATTCTATCCATAGAACATTAAATATAAATAGGATCTTGGCTTGTCCCAGGACTGTCGCTAACCAAACCCCAACAAACAAGATGAGAAGAATGACCTTTCGACAATATTAACACTGGTAAGTCCTCTACAGTTTCCAAAGTTTCCATTATGTCACTTTGGATAAGTCCTCTGCAGTTCCAAAGACAATATATATTTATCTCATTTGATCCTAACGGCAACCTGTGAATCAGGTACTATCATTATCCCCTTTTTATAGATGAGAAAACTAAGGCAGCATGGTGTAGTAGGAAGAGTGCTGGGTCCAGCTTCTGAAGTTTACTACTTATATGACCTTGGGCAAGTCACTTAACTCCTCTATGTCTAGATTTCCTTATCTGAACTAGAGAATCTCTAAGGTCCTTTCCGTTCCTATATCCATGATGCCATAAGATTCCGAGATGCCGAATTACTTGTCCATGGTCACATAACTAGTAAGGGGATTCAGTAATCCAGGAAGGTCAATATCAGGTCTGGCAGAACCCATTTCATGATGTTCAATCCATCCTAATACATCCCACTAACCTTGTCATTGTCTAGCTCAAGAACTTTTTCAATGGCTCATCATGATCATCTCCTAAGCCCTAAGCACCAAGCCCAATGCCTTGCATGCAAACAATCGATGAAATAATTCAGGAAACATTTTACAAAATGGGGCTGGGACTGAGCCAATGCATGTAACCATTCATCCACAGACATGACATTCCTTGATGTTCTTCCTGTGGTATGGAAGGCTGACCTTGTGGAACTATTCCCAATTGATCTCCCCTGAGGTACCCATTTGTGAAAGAACTGACTGGGATCAAAGGTGCCTCCTGGGACAGGAAAACAGGCAATGCTGTGCTCAGAAGTGTTTAGCACCTGGTTCCGGGAGCAGGGACGACAGAAGGGTGAAACATATACCCTGTCACACTTTTAAATTTAACTTGTGTCATTAACATTTTATCCATCACTTTCTTAAGTTCATAAAATCAACAAAAACAGTAAATCAAGCCTTGATTTGTAGCATTTGCCAGTTTCCAAGATGTAAATGCTCAACCTGGAAATTTAACAACCAGCTCTCTCTGGCAGGTTCCAACTGGCTCCCAGTGCTCCTCTGAAAATAGTACATCAAGCTAAAAATGCACTAATTTATTTCTGCATGTATTTATTTTTATTCTATGTTGTTTCTAGTATCTTATTATTTATTGTATAGTAGTTTATATTAATTTATAGATATTATTTTATTAATAAATGAGGAAAGAAATGATGATGCTGATATCTGTATTATCTTAACTCAGTAAAATTCCCTTTCCAGGTCACTGCTCCAGGATATGGGTTATGACTCAATCAACAGAATGTAAGCTCTTTGAGCACAGGGACATGTCCCTTTTGCCTTCCTGTTCCGAGCACCTAGGACAGCACCTACCACACAACGTTTCAGTCATGTCTAACTCTCAGTGACTCCATTCGGAGTTTTCTTGGCAAAGATCCTGGAGTGGTTTACCATTTCCTTCTCCCCCTCATTTTACAGATGAAGAAACAGGCAGACAGGGTTAAGTGACTTGCCCAAAATCACACAGCTGGTTGACTGCATACTAAACACTTAATAAAGGTTTTTCCATGTATCCATTTAAGAACTACAAACAAAGTGAGTGCCCACTGACTATAGGAGGGCTCAAATTGTGGAGTGTGAGTGATGGAATGTGCTATAACAAACAATGAATGTGGGGGATTCAGAACAACTTGAAAACAGATGCAGAGCAAAGCCAGGAGAGCTAGAAAAACAACCCACATGATGACTAAAATAATGTAAGCAAAAATAACACTAATAAACAACTGAAGTCAGACTGAGTGCTATCAGCTAGGCTGGATCTCAGAGGGCAGCTGAAAAATACAGTTACCTGCTCTCCAGAGAGAAGTGGGGGACTATAAGTGCAGAACATTACATACACCATCAGACATGTTTTCTTATATCAATCAATTTTGACTAAGTTTGCTATTAAGAAGGGTTCTCTGGGGCAGGTAGATGATGCAGTGGATAGATCATCAGCCCTGGAGCCAGGAGTACCTGAGTTCAAATTTGACCTCAGGGACTTGACACTTACTAGCTGTGTGACCCTGGGAAAGTCACTTAACCCCATTGCCCAGCCAAAAAAAGGGGGGTTCTCTGGTGTGGTGGGGAGGGGGGCTCATAGGGAAATCATTGCAGTTTTAAATTATGAAGGCAGTTTGGGGTGGTGACTTGAAGGACCACCCTGTAAGACTGAATGTTGTATAAGTGCCAGATCTCACTCCCGATTGACTGAAAGATCTCTGAGCCCATAACACAGCATGAGTGTAGAGAGACTTCAAGGAGAAGTTAGAGAAGAAAAAGTCAAGCAAGGGAAGAGAAAGAGAAAGGAAGAAGGGAAAGAAGGACAGAAAGAAAGAATAGAAAACTGCTTTTTTTCCATATGGATCATTCTTGGTTTGGTTTGGTTTACTTTGGGGTAGGGGGAGGCCAGGAAGCAAAATGCAAAATAAAATCATCCCCGGTAGGAGACACATCACTGGTTCATACACCTTGGAAAGCTTTCTCATTTCCTTTTAGAGGAATGAGGTCCATTTCCTATGATAATACAAGTTTCCCTGGATAGGAAATGTCCCTTCCTGGACCTTTTTTATGTCTTTGCAAACTCACAATGAATGTTTGTTTTTTTCAAAAGAAATCTGACTGCAGGATGAAAGTGGCAGTACTGTAGAAAGAGGCTCACATGAAATATTTCTGAAAGAGCCTATTTTTATTAATCTTGTTTGTTACGCAAGATTAATCTCAAAGATTAACAAATCTTTATTAATTTCAGGTTGTGTTTTAGGTTGCTTGGGGGATGGGATTGGACATTTTGGGGCATAGATCTAAGATTTTTTTTTTAAATGGAGCTTCCAGTATTCCACCAACATCCATTGGCAACTGTTCTTCAATTCATAGTCTTAGAGAATTGTCTCAGGTCTCTAAGAGGTTAAGTGACAGTCAGTGTGTGCCAGAGACAGGATTTGGAGGTAGGTCCTCCTGCCTCGAAGGCCATCCCTCTAGCCACTTTACCAAGTACCTTCACTTTTATCAGGGAAATTTAAAAATGCATGAGTTTAGTTGTTTTAAGAGACAGAAAGAGCAGTGACCTGGGTGTCAGAGTCGACCACAGGCCACCACTCCCTCTCTGTGACCCTAGGGAAAGGATTTCACTCTTGAGGCCTCACTTTCCTCATCAATCAAAAGCTAGAGATGAGGAAGAACTAAAGGTCTCAGCATTCGGAAGAACCAGACTAATAATCTAGAGGCCACTAGGTGGCACCATAGCGCAGAGAACACTGGCATGGAATCCATACAAATCCAGCCTCAGACCTTAATGGCTATGTGACCCTGGGCAGGTCACTTCTCCTCTGTCTGTCTCAGTTTCCTCAACTGTAAAATGGGAATGATACTACTTACCTCACTGGGTTGTTGTGAAGATTCAATGAGACACTATTTGTAAAGCACTTAGCACTGTGCCTGGTACATAGTAGGCACTTAATAAATGCTGATTTCCTTCCTTCCTTATTTTCTGCAGTAAGAGACATAACATTCACTACCATCAGAGGCAGTCCATTCTATTTCTGAATGGTTCTAATCTTTTCAGACTCCTTCCAGCACTAACATTCTTTCCTTCTTCATAGAGAAGGAATGGAGAAAGCCGCATTTTGAGGACTGGGCAGTGATGTGATTCCCTATTTCTCCAGGGTTTTAACATTTTCAAAGTGCTCTTTTCCCAACAGCCCTGTGGCTCCTGCCTAGCTTTCCAGGCTGGTTTCTCCAGCTGCCCTTCACACACTCTACATTGGCAAGCCATTCCACTCACTGGCCTCCAAACATGATTGGGTTGAATTGAATTAAACACATTAAAAGCAGAAGACAGCGGCTGTACCAATCACCTCCATCTCTCTCTCACTGTTCCCCAGAGTGAACTCCCCACTTCCCATACTCTTCCATCCCTTGGACCTCTCTCTTACTGTGTGCAAAGACCACCGGATATAGAGAGATAGGCTCTGAGTTCGAGTCCTAGCATTACCTGGTTACTATCTATGTGGCCTTCGGGCAAGTCACTTGAGCTCACTGAGACCTCAGTTCCCTCATCAATAAAATGATATTTTAAATTATTTTCATGATTTACCTTGAAGGTCCCTTCCAGCTCTAAAGGGTGCGATGCCTGGTTTCTTCTCAAACTCCAGTCACCTCCTGGGACTCTGAAACCATTGTTGATTTGTCCTTCATTCTCAGAGAAGACTATGACCTAGTTTTCTCCTGAAGACACCATCTCTCCAAGGCTGGTCGCACCTGCTGTCACACCCCGTGACACCTAGGTCAAGGAGGAGAAGTTGGCTACCCCTGGACTTCCCGACCTAGAGGAACACATCTACCCACAAGGATTCAACTTCCAGCAACACACAAACATGTACATCCATACACACACATGCGTGCATGCCACAGCAGTATAGACCTACCACACATAAAATAGGACATGTTTCTGTGCATGCCTCCACCCCATGAATATGAGTCACTCCCAAGTCACCAGACACAGGGCTGGTACCCGTCCTGCCGTCCCTTACTTCTGTCTCCCAACATCCCATCAGACTCCAAAGGATTCTCCCCACCAAGCACCACTGACCCCCACACACTCCTCAACACCATATCCTGAGTTCATGCTACCCCAGAAGCATAGGGGAACCATATCCCCTATATCCCCCAACCTCAGTGACTCTGAGTTTTTTCTTCCCCTACTTGCCCAGGGTTAGGTTCTCTGATTTAAACCTTTTCACCTCCCTCCATTCCTAGTTATGTAGCCATAGTTAAGCCATCTATTCATTCATCCATTCATTCAATAACCCACTGTTCTCTCTGTCTTTGTTAAATGCCAAATGTGTTCAATGGTTCATGACCAGGCTCTGGAAGGGAGACGAAACTGAGACAAAATCTCCTTCCTGCCCTCACAGAGTTCATAGTTTATAAAATGAATGACACCAATTAGTTAACAAGCATTTATTAAGCACCTGCTGCGTGCCAGGCACTGTGCTAAGCACTAGGGATACAATGAAGAACCGCTCCCCTCCCCCCCAAAAAAAACCTCCATCAACACAAATGTGATGCATGGCATTACATGGTTAGCACATTAGAGTCAGACCAGGGTTCGAATCTTGCCTGACAGGAGGAACTAAAGATATGGTGTCCCACCTGGCTCTTGGTCTATCATAGATAAACAAAGCCAAGGGGAGGGAAGAGGGGAGGTCCTCAGAGCCTGGGGTGGGCAGGAAGGTTTCCTAAAGGGGGAAGCACTGGGGTTAGGCTCCTCAGAGTGTCCCCGGCTCCGCGTCCCACCTCTCGCCTCTGTGAATTAGCACGGATCCGTCACCCCCCTTGGGTCTGGGATGCCTCTTAGGATACAGAGCTGAGACTTGAACCCACGCCCTCTGATTCCCAATTCACCAACTGGAGAGATATCAGCTAGCAGAGTAAAAGAGTAAAGAAGGCTCGATTCTGAGTCAGAAGACCAGGGTTCACATTCCAGTTCTGGTGTGTACCGGCTGTGTGACTTCAGACAAGTCACTTCTCTCCTAGGGGCCTCAGTTTCCTCCTCTGTAAAATGAGGGGATTGGAGGCTCTAGAGCTGGAAGCTTGGGTTCTTAGGAATATCTCCAGATGGGGGCAGTCGTCCCTTATGGGGGAGGGGCTTGGAGCCCCGGGCCTTGCCTGGATACCTGGAGGAGGGAGAGAAGATGAGGTAATCCCTTGGGCCCTCTCTTGTGGTAAGATCTGGGCTAGGAGGGATCGGGGAAGCCCCAGAAAGTTCCCTAGTCACTCCAGTCAGCAGCAGGCCAGGGGAACAGGTCGGTCTGGTATCTGAGGAGCCAGGCCAGCCCCCAGGAGTGGAGGCCCGGCTCACCGGTCCCCTCCCTGCTCATTTGTGGGAAGGCTGAAGGAGAGGGGAGAGAGAGACCAGAGGCAGGTCAGACTGGATGAACGTACTGGCCTTGACCCCTTCCCAGTGCTCACCCTGACAGCATCACTTCACTTTGTCCCTGGACCGGCTGAGAGGTAGCTGAGGAGCAGAATCTCCGGGGAAGCCTTCTTCTCCAGGGTCTGGAAGAGACTGGCCACTCAGGGAGGTAGCTGCCTCTCAGAGAGGCAGCAAGAGCCATGGCCCGGCCCCACGGGGGACGTCGTGTCTGGAAGGAGTTTACCTTCACAGGTGAGGGGGGCTCCCCCGGGGCTGATGGGGGGGGCCAGATCATAAGGCTTGAAGGGAGAAGGAACTTTAGAGGGAGTCTAGCCCAACTCTCCCATTTCACAGAGGGGTAAACTGAGATTCAGAGAGGGGAAAGTTTCCCAGGGCACACAGGGATAGATGGATACTGTGTAAAGGATTCAACTTCCAGCAACACACAAACACGTACATCCACACACACACATGTGTGCATGCCACAGCAGTATAGAGCTACCACACATAAAATAGGACATGTTTCTGTACATGCCTCCACCCCATGAATACGAGTCACTCCCAAGTCACCAGACACTGGGCGGGTACCCATCCTGCCATCCCTTACTTCCGTAATCCCCACCGAGTAAGACTAGTCAAGAAGATAGCGTGTCTGTCTGTGTGTGTGTGTGAGTGTGTGTGTGGGTGTGTGGGTGTGTGTGTGTGTGTGTGTGTGTGTGTACCTGCATTGGAGAGGCAGGCACTAAAACTAACAAGGGGCTGGGACACATGTCCCCATTTTATGTAAAGAGGACCATTGCCTCCCTGAGAGAAAGAGAAGAGCCCCCTCCCCCAGATGGAGCTAAGGCCCCCTACCGGTGGAAGGGGAAGAGAGAGAGGCCTGGGGAGCCCCAGATGGGCAGCCAGAGATGAAAATCCTCTGGGCCTCAGTCTCCTCATCTTGAAAACAAAGATAAAGCGCACTAGGGGATCAGATGAGCTCTTGTCTGGCGAGGTCTTTTGTCCTGCTCACTCTCTGCTTTACATTATATTTATTTACGAACATGCTGTGCCATGCCCTGGGAGAACGTAAGCTCCATGAGGGCAGGGAATGTTTCATTATTCATCTTTGTGTCCACTTTGCCCTACATACAGTAAGACCATGGCAAATACTCACTGAATTACAATGGGCAGAATGGAATAGCAAGCTCCCGTCAATTACTAACATTCTATGGTCTAAACTCATTCAGCTCTAACATCCTCTGTTCTAAGGGCCTTTTACCTCTGACTTTCCCTGTTCTAAGACCCATCCCAGCTCTGATATTCCCTTTTCTCAGGCCCTTCCCAGCTCTGACATTCCATGTTCTAAAGGCTCTCCTGTCTCTGACATTCCCTGTTATGAGGCCCCTCCCAGCTCTGACATTCTGTGTTCTAAAGGCCCTCCCACCTCTGACATTACCTGTTCTAAGGTCCCTCCCAGGTCTGACATTCCACATTCTAAGAGCCCTTCCTACTCTGACTTTCGATTATTTAATTTAAATAATTTAAAGGGTCAAAAAAAGCTTCTCCCAGCTAGCTAGGCCTAGGGTCCAGGGATCACTGTTAGCCCACTTCCCACACATCCATCCACCCACCCCTCCCCTGTTGTCTTCAGGGCCCACTCCACTCCAGTTGAGGAGGGTGGGACTATCACCTTCAGGACCTTCCCTCTGCCCCTCTCACAGCCTCCCTGTTGGCCTGGTGGACTGTCCATCAGGCCTGGGCCGCTCTCCTCATTGAGAAGATTCCTGAGGTGCCCCAGGAGGGCCAAGACATCCTTCTGTCTGTTCACGGTGTCCCAGGGGCCATCCAGGATTTCAACTGGTACCAGGGCAAGGAGACTGATGGGGGCACAATGATCTTCTCCTACATCCCAGGCCTGCAAAGGCCTCAGAGGGATGGAAACGCCATGAAGGGGAGGAACATCATTGGATTTCCCAACGGCTCCCTCCTCCTCCGCAATGCCCAGCCCAAGGATAGCGGTACCTACCAAGTGGGCATCACCATCAATCCAGCCTGGATCGTGAGGGCCAAGACTGAGCTACAAGTCACAGGTGAGGGGACTTTTGGGGAAAGGGCTAAGGGGAGTCTCATGCCTTCTGGTGGAAAGCGCCCAGTCCAAGAAGGGAACACAGCTGTGCCCTCAGGCAGCCCCCAGCCTGAGGAGAGAAACATGCCTGCCCTTGAACCTGAAGTCCAGGCCCAGGAAAGTTTCCCCAGAGAGCTACAAGGAAAGGCTTCCAATTAAATTAGAGTGTCAGAGCCTTTCAGCTTAGCTTCCCCATCTGACATCAAGGGAAACTAAGGCACAGAGAGAACATGGGATTTACATGGGATCTCCTACAGCCAGGGCCCCTGACTTGCAAACCAAAGTTCTGACCACTACATAAACTTCTGAACCTTAGAACCTTAGAACACAGAATATGGAATCTCATCTCAGAGCTGAGAAGGACCTTCGAACTGAAAACAGAATGTCAGAGCTAGGAGTGCCCTTAGAAGAGGGAATGTCAGAGCTAAAAGGGCCCTTAGAACATGGAATGTCAGAGCTGGGAGGGCCCTTAGAACAGGGAATGTCAGGGCTGGGAAGGGCCTTAGAATAGGGAATGTTGGAGTTGGGAGGGCCTTTAGAACAGGGAATGTTGGAGTTGGGAGGGCCCTTAGAACAGGGAATGTCAGGGCTGGGAGGGCCCTTAGAACAGGGAATGTCAGGGCTGGGAGGACCCTTAGAACAGGGAATGTCAGGGCTGGGAGGGCCCTTAGAACAGGAAATGGGGGCAGCTAGGTGGCGCAGTGGATAGAGCACTGGCCCTGGATTCAGGAGGACCTGAGTTCAAATCCAGCCTCAGACACATAACACTTACTAGCTGTGTGACGCTGGGCAAGTCACTTAACCCCATTGCCTAGCCAAAAAAGAACAGGGAATGTCAGGGCTGGGAGGGGCTGTAGAGCTTGGAATACCAGGGATGCTGAAGCCAGCTATACTCACCTCTTAAGAGAAGGTTAACGGACTCAGAATTGAGAAGATATATATTCTTGGACCCAGACAATGTATGGATTTATTCGACTTTGTCTCACCCCTGTTTATTCATCACAAAGATTGTGTGGTTCTCTTTTTATGGAGGGTGGGAAAGAATTGGTGAGAAGAGAGAGGGTCAGTGTTGCCCAGAAAAGCATGGAAAGAAAGCTCAGAAGGAAACAAAGACGAGGAAGACAGTTTCAGTCCTAATGATATTAGCTAGTATTTATAGAGTACCTGCTATGTGCCAGGCATGCAGCTAAGCACTTTACAGATCTCACCTCATTTGATCCTCACAACCACCCTGGGAGGGAGGTGCAATTATTATCCCCATCTTACAGATGAGGAGGCAGACAGAGGTTAAGTGACTTGCCCGGGGTCACCCAGTTTGTAAGAGTCTAAGGCTGGATTTGAATTCAAGGCTTCCTGACCCCAGTCCCAGCACTCTACCCACCTAGCTGCCTCTACTTTTGAAAGTAATAGGCCAAATTTGTTCCATGCTTTAAAAACTAATCCTCTCTACATCATAAGTTCACTTAAAGGACAGCATTTACTATTACTACACAGGTGCCTACTTAGGGAAAGTTCCCTCTATTGTTTTGGAGTCCACAACCTGCTTGGGCATCCTGGTGGTGCTGATTTCTGATTGGCTGGCTAGTGTGGTCTTGTCTGAGACTAGATAGATGTGGTTTTGGTTGAGTGCATGAACACGCCTGCTGTTTCTGTGAGCAGTGTGAGAATTGGGTCTGGGGGCAGTGGCTGGGATCCCATCACATGGACATGCTTGCTGGTCTAGTGAGGCATACTTGAGATATTGGGTCGGGGGGCCTGTCATGTGGTTAAAGTCAGATTGTGCGGTCAAATCAGGACACGCCTGCTGTTCAGTGAGGCTCCTAAAGAAGTTAGATTATTGGGGTTGGGGGCAGCTTTATTAAGATTTCATCAGAAGGGAAAGGGCTTCCACTTACATCAGCAGAGGAGAGGGGGGTGTCCACTCCAGACCTGGGGAGCTCCATCAGAGCAGACCCGCAAGAGAGTCAGAGAATTCTGGGGCTCCCCTACACCAGCCCGAGCCAGGACGTCCCTCAGCCTAGCAAGGTCCTCCTCTCGTTCTTTTTCAGAGAAAGCCTTGAACTCCACCAGCCCCATTCCCGAGCACCAGGATCCAGCGAAGGACAGCTCCTTGCCCATGAACTCGGGGACCACAGTCGCCATTGTTGTCGGCTGCCTGGGTTTGGGGGCCCTCGTTGTGGGCAGTGGCTTGGTCTACCTGCTGGTCACTAGAAGCTGGAAGATCAAAAGTCCTGAGTACTGTAGTGTCCTACTTTCCCCATCCTTTCCCTCTGTCCCTCTGATTGTCAGCATGGGTCCAGATTAGGCTAAGAAACACTGAGTTAGGTTGCCCTTAGAGCTCACCTTTCAGCAAGAACAGAAGTCTCCTCTACCTCATCCATGAGAGGTGATCATGCAACTCTGCTTGGATACCTTCAGGAACAGGGAGCTCTCTCCCTCCTGGGGCAGTCCACCTCCTAGCTGATCACTAGCAACTTCTTTATATCAAGAGGAAATCTGCCTCTGGGAACTTGGCACTTTCTCTTCCTCCTGTCTCTTCCTCCTGGGGCCATCCATGATTATGGTCCCCTCCCCAGTGTTCTCCCTCCCTTCTCTGCATCCCCACTTCCTCCAGCTGCTCCTTGCCTGATGTGACCTCCAGTACCTTCATCAGGACCCCTTCCTCTCTAGCTTGTCAATGTTGAGGTATCCAGAATTGGACACCATGCTGCAGATGGGAAAACTGAGTCCAAAGATAGCAGGGATCTCGCCTCCCTTGGCTAAACACAAGTCATCCCTGTTCAGAGCACACAGGGTGGTAGGGGAGGCAGTTGGCACACCCACGCCTCACTCCTCCAGGGACCACTGAGCAACCCCGGGTGGGTCTATTATCCTGTCTGGGCCCCAGACTCCTCCTTGGTCACCCTAGAAGAGGACATGACCTGGCCCAAGACAACCAGAATCCTCTGATCTTCTTTCAGGGCCATCACCGCAAGACCAGACCTAGGAAGACACATGTGCCACAAACACAAAGCTGGTAAGACCGGAGACCAATGGGGGCAGGGGGCTGGGGGTCCCCAGACAGTCAGTCAGTCCCCCTACTTCTCCCCCACCCCAGACAGCAGTAATATCTATGAGGAGATCCATTCTCCCAACATCCTGATCACACCAAAGAGTGATAAAGGAAGCAGCAGTCCAAACCTGACCACAACTATGGTAAGTGTCTCTCTCCCTTCTTCCCTTACACACCCCCCTCGGCTGACCCTGCTCTGCAGAGATCTCTGTAACTTCCCAAGCACATTCCTGGATGAGACTTCAGCTCACAAGAGCCAGCCCAGAAAGGGAGGCAGGGCAGAAGTGATCATGCCCATTTTACAGATGAAGACGGGGAGCCATTTGCTCATTTGCTGGGCTCAGGGAAAGTGCAAGATCAGGACCCTCAGCCCGAAGCTCATTCTCTTCCCATCAAGCTGCCTCAGCTCCTTCCTGGGGAAATTGGGGAGGAGATAGGTCAGGAGAGGAGGTCCGGGGTCAAAGATTAAAGAGAAAAGATAAGGCTACGGGTCAAAGGTTTTAGCTGGGGAAAACCAAAAACATCTTAAAGGATTTGCCCACAGGTTTTAGGCTTGTAGATGGAGCCAAAGATCAATGTGGGGAATGGGGGAGCAGGGAACACCCTGTAGTTACGTGCACTCTATCCATGCCCAGCCCCAGACCAGGAACCACGAAGAGGAAGATCAGCGCTACCAGGTATCAGAGTACAAGATGGAGAGGGGGAGGGAAGGCAGGACGATGTGCTGGGCAGGGGCGGGGGAAGGGAGCAAGGGAGGGTGGGGGATGGGAGAGAGCCTGCAGATGGACTCTGGGAGGGCCCGGCTCCTCCTTTCTATCTCTGGATCCCCCTGTCTCCTCCACTTTCTCTCTGAATCTCTCTGCCTCATTTTCTTTCTCTCACAGAATGACGGGGTATTAAGACTGGCAGGGCCCATACAGCATAAAACATCGGATCTTGAAGTGTCTTTAAAATACAGAACAGGGAATGTCAGAGCTGGGAGGGGCCTACTATTGATTTCTAATGAGTCAAAGTCCACTAAGACCCCCAGATCTTTTTCAGACAAACTGCTGTCCAGCCATCTGTCCTTCATCCTATGCTTCTGTCTGTGCCCATTGCCCCACACTGCTCTCCCTCCGTGGGTCTCTCTCTGGCAGCCTCCCCATCTCTCTGGGTGTCCAGGCTACTCACTCGTTTTCTTGCTCTCCACCCAGAAGCTGCAGGACCCAGACCCTGCTCCGTACTGCCAACTCACACCCACGGCCTGACCTGAGAACCCCTCCCTCCTGGAGCAACTGAAGCCAGGGCTACTACTGGGAAATAAAACCTTTCCAGAAATAGTTCAAGATCTGGGATCCAGGGTGGCCTGGGCCACCAGCGCTGCTGGACAGGATCAAGCTTGGGCAGAGTTCCCAGAGGGAGGTGGCAGGGAGGGCATGGCCCAGGCCCAACTCACCTCTCCCCTGTTTGTGTCTCAGTCCTCATTAAACAGGACTCCTCCTAGCCCAGGCTTGTCCCTGAGGATGATGCTGAGAGGGCAGGTGCCTGGGCCTGAGGTTCTGGACCCTGCAAGGAGGGGACACGTAGAAGGATGCAGGGGTTTGGAAGTATAGAATCTCTGCCAAAGACATTGAGGGCAAACGGGCCTTCCCTGCCCTGACCGCTGTCCCCAAGCCTCATGATCCGCTTCCAGTCACCCTGGGATGTAGGATGGTGTTACATCTTCCCTCATTGCTTTCCACCTGGTAAATCTCCTCCTGATCCTGGTCCTCTAGTAAATGAGGGGAGGAAGGGAATAAGCACTTATTAAGTGCCTACTGTGTGCTGGCCACTGTACTAAGCACATCTAGAAATATTATCTCTTTTGATGCTCACAACCCTGAGAGGTAGATGCTATTATGACGCCCATTTTACAGTTGAGGAAACTGAGGCAAACTGGGGTTGTTTTTTTGGGGGGGCGGTTAAACAATTTGTCCAGAGTCACCCAGGTAGTAAGTATGTGAGGCTGGATTGGAACTCAGATCTTCCTGACTCCAGCCCAGATCTATCCACTGCGCCACGCCACCACCACATAGAGGTAGTTGTCCCAGGAGTGTTTCACTTCCTTCCTTCCGTCCTTCCTTCCTTCTATGGTAAAAAGAATGCTGACTCCAAAGCCAGAGAGCCTGGATTCAAATTCTGCCTCTGATTCTTACTACTTGTGTGGCTCCAGGCAGTTAGCCTCCCCAGTTAGCCTCAGTTTTCACATCTATAAAATGAGGCACTTAGTTCTATGGCCTCTGAGGTCAGAAATCTAGAACTGTCCAGCACTCAAGGTAGGGCTCTGTCTGCCCCCACCTCTCCAATGACAGTCACAGCACTGGCCACAAGCCACACCCGTCCCTCCACTGGGGTCATGTCATCCAGCCCTCTGCCTCAGGAGAGGAAAGTACCACCTGCCTCCTCTGGTCACAAAGTATCAAGCATCCCACGGGAGAGGCAGCCACCCGGTCTTCATGTTCTACTTCTCTCCTGCTAAAAGGACAAGGATCTGTCCTCCCTGGGCCTTCCTGTCTCCTTGCATACAATGAGGCGGGAGTGCAGCAGATGGGCACCCGAGGTCCCTTTCAGCCCAGACAATAGGCGATTGTGTGAATTGGATGCGGCGGAGGATCCTGAGTGGTCACCAGGCGGCAGCACCATCCCACAGACTGATGGTGCTTCTGAATGGTTTCACTTGGCTTGGGTTTGTTTCCTATGGTTTCCAATTAAAAGTCCCTCTGGAAAATCCCAATGTTGTGAGGGATTGTGGAAAGACAGGCAGGCACGTACTGCCCGTGGGTAGAGTTGGGACCTCTGCCTTCCATCTATCCTGGAAAGCGACTGGCGATGACCAGAGGGACTGTCCCCTTTGGCAAAGATTCTGAAGTAGGTGTATAGAAGAAGAACACTGGGGCAGAGACCTCAGGCAAACCAAATTATTGATAACAGCACTCTTTGTGTTTGCCAAGAGGTGAAAACTGAGTCAATGCCCATCGATGGGGGAATGGCTGAACACATTGTGGTCCCTGAAGGAAATGGAATGTGACTGCTGGAAGAATCCTGGGAAGATCTTCATTACCTGATACACAGGGAGAAAAAATATAATGTATGCAGTGACCTTTTTTGTTTGTGCAGTCATTTTTCAGTCATGTCTGACTCTTTGTGACTCCATTTGGGCTTGTCTTAGCAAAGATATTGGAGTGGTTTGCTATTTCCTTCTCTAGCTCATTTACAGATGAGGAAACTGAGGCAAACAGGGTGAAGTGACATGCCCAGGGTCACACAACTAGTAAGTGTCTGAGGCTGGATTTGAACTGAGGTCCTCCTGATTCCGGTGCTCTATCTACTATGCCACCTAGCTGCCCTCCACAACTTACCTGTAGCTAAAGGAGTAGCTATTTTCCAATTCTTAATGACTCTATTTGGAGTTTCCTCTTTGAGGAGTTCACTATACCGCTATGCCTTGTCCCCTACTAAAAGAGTAGATTAGGTGAGGGTTGGGGATATAAGCTACCTGAATCTCAGCAAAACTGATCTACCATTCTTGTAAAAAAAGATGGAGTTAAATGAATTGGGCAATAATACAATCAGGGGGATTCAAAATTGTTTGGATATGCTGGACCCAAAGAGTAGTGAGTAATGATTCAATGTCAACCTGGCTGGAGGTCTATAGCAGAGTGCCCCAGGGATCTGCGCTGGGCTCCAAACTGGTTCACTTTCTTATCAATGACTTGGATAAAGGCCTAGAGGTCAGGCTAATGACATAAGGCTAGGTGGGAGAGCTAACACACTGGATGCCAGAGTCAAGGTCCAAAAAAGATCTTGATGGCTAGAACCTTGGGCTGAATCTTGTTAACTGAAATTATTCCATAGGCACAAGTATGCAGTCTTAGATTTGGGCACAAACAAACAAAAAACCAACCTGATAAGTATAATATAACGGTCTTCGTGGCTAGACAGTGATTATTCTGGAAAAGATCTGGGGGTCTCAGTGGACCCCCAGCAGATTCACAGGAGTCAGTCCTGGGAGGTAGCAGCTGATGTAATCTTGGGCTGCACTAAGCGGCCAAGCTCCCAGGCCTAGGGAGATGGCAACCCCCATCCTCTGCCCTCACCAGACCTCGCCTGGAGGATCAAGTTCACTTCTGGGCACCATGTTCAGAAGGATGTCGATAAGCTGCAGGCTGGAGAGCGTCCAAGGGAAGAGAAGCAGACTGGGGAACGATTGTGGGTCTGTGTCATATGAGGTCTGGTGGAAGGAGCCTGGAGGAGAGAACATGATAGCTAGCATCAAGGACTTGAAGGATTGTCATGTGCGGGACCAATGGTGTCTGCTTTGTTTGGCTCCAACACCGGGACCAGGGGAGTGGGAAGGACAGGGAGACTGAGGCTGGAGGGCACTGAAGCCTTCCCACCAGCGATCGGAGCTGTCCCAGTGCTGACCAGGGCTGGGGGCGGGGTGGGGGAGGGGGTGCCTCCAAAGGGGTCTTAAAGCAGAAGCTGGAACATCAGTTATAGAGCGCGTCCTAGCCAAGACTCCTGGTTACGGTTGGACTGGGAGATCCTTCCCAACTCTCAGATTCTCTGATTTGGTGATTGCCTGTTTTGAGGGCCCTCCCAGCTCTGACAATCCCGGTTCTAAGGCTCCTCCCAGATCCGACATTCTCTGTTCTAAGGCCCTCCCAGATCTGACATTCTCTGTTCTAAGGCTCCTCCCAGATCTGACATTCTCTGTTCTAAGGACCTCCTAACTCTGACATCCCCTATTCTAAAGACCCTTCCAGCTCTGACATCCCCTGTTCTAAGGTCCCTCCCAGCTCTGACATTCCGTATTTCACAAGCCAGGTAGTATCTCAGGGAACGTGTCAGTCAGTCAGTCAATAAATGTTTATTAGTCCCCTACTTTGTTTCAGGTATTGTGCTAAGAGCTGAGGTCGCAGAGAAGGATAAAAGACAGTCCCTGACCTCAATGAACTCTCCATCTAGTGGGGAAGACAAAAAGCAAACAGCTACAGACAGAAGAGGCACAGACAGGCTAAACTGAAGACAGACAACAGAGGGCGGCCACTAACATTAAGGGACATGGGGAAAGGCTTCCTGGGGAAGGTGGGACTTTAGCTGAGACTGGAAGGAAGCCAGGAAGCAGAGAGGGAGGGTGTTCCAGGCATAGGGCACAGCCAAGGAAAATGCTCAGAGCCTGGAGATGGAGGAACGTATTTGTGGAACAGCCAGGAGGTCACTGGAATAAGGGGGGTTTAAGGTATAAGAAGATTGGAAATGGGGTAGGCAGGTAGGAGGAGCTGAGTCCTTATTTTACAAATAGAGAAACTGAGGTAAGACAAAAGCTTCCAGCTGCCACAGGGAATCAGCAGCCATCTGCGATCTCAATATGCCCATTCCCATCCCAATGCAGCCACTGCTTCCAGAGACTTTTTGGTACGTGGGCAGTAATCAGACCCCAAACACACATCTTAGCATCACAGAATGACAGAACATTAAAGCTATAAGGACCCAAGAGATCCTCCAGCCCAGCCCCACCATTTTAGAGGGGGTAAACTGAGGCACAGAGAGGGCTTGGGGTTACGCCATGAGGCAGAGGCAGCCGGGTCTCCTGACTGCAGAGTTTCTGGCTCCCAGTCCAAAGTTCATTCCATTACTCCATACCTCCTGCCCTCTCCCAAGCTAGTATAACAGTCTTTGTTTTTTGTCCCCCAATGATCTCCAAGCACATAAAGAGACTGGCTGAGGAAGCCAGGTTCTGGTAATTCGGTAAGAGCTGTCCTGAAATCCTCCCCTTTCTGCCCCCTGCAACTGCCCCATCCACTCTGGCCTCTGGCCTGCTTGTCCTTTCGGTGCCTGAGGAACAATGAGAAAGGTACAGCCTCCCTCCCCAGAGGGACCGGGGCAGGTCATGGCCCCATGGCTGCCCTTGGCACACACCAGTTGGGTGCCCCAACCGAGACCCAGATTTCTGGTGACTCGATCCCTCCAAATTCAGGTGATCTCCCCAATGTTCCAAGTCGCCACTCCCTCCCAGATCCAGCCCCAGACCCAAGAGGAGTCACAACCAGGAGCGCTCACCTAAGGGACTCCAGAAGATCCCCAGGCACAGGCAACAGGCTTCCTGGTCTCCATTTGGGAGTAGCAAATGGCACTACCCTGGGGCAGCTGGAACCCCCACCAACGGGGCTCCTGGCCCTGGAAGGGACTTCTCCTGACAGGTGAGACAAAACAGCAGTGCTCTGCTGTGACTCCCCAAACATGCACACACACATCCAAAGGGCTAGAGGGGAGACTTCAGTTTCTCCTCCCGTAAACTGAGGGCACTTGACTTTAAGGTCTCTTGTCCCCCCAGCTCTAAATCCCGTGATGCTCCAAGACAGATACAGAGGCTGAGGGAGAGAGGGCTCCCACATCCTCAGCGAAGGTGTAAGCCAAAGGTTAGAGCAAGTTTGGGGCTGGGGAGTGGAGGAGAGGACCAGCTGTGCTTGAGAGTGGTCAGTGGCACCCTATGCAGTGGGAGGGCATCCCGAGCCAGATCCAGACTCTTTCTATTGTTCCTTCCCTTTCCATCGCGAGGGGAACGAAGACAATAAGGAGTTAAGGAAAAGCTGTCGGAAACGGGGACATCAACAAGCCGAGATTCTTGTCCTCCCTTTGCTTCTCACTGCTGTGTGACCTCAGGCAGGGCACATCCCCATGTTTGGAAACCAGGGAGACCTCAGGGGTTGGAGCTCAAGGTCTTCCAAGGTCCCTTTGAGCTCTTATGCTCTCAGATTCTACTTAAGGAGAGATACCATCAGAATGTCCTTCTGTCTATTGATCCTTTTACTTTTTACTCCCCTGACCCTACCACTAGAACCCCAAAACTAAGACCCTGATGCCACAGATTCAGAGGGGCAGAGCTGGAAGAATGGGAGAGCATCCAATGTCACCACTGGGAGGACTCTTAGAATGTCTCACACAGATTATCAGAGTGTGAAGGGCACTTAGAACAGGGAATGTCCAGGCTGGGAGAGACCTTAAGACATGGGATGGGAGAACTGGAAGGATCCCTAGGACATAGCATGTCAGAACTGGGAGGGACCCTTAGAACATAGAATATCAGAGCTGAGAGGGACCTTAGTACAGGAAATTGGAGCTGGAAGAGACCTTAGAACATAGAATGTTAGAAATGGAAACATGCTTAGAACAGCAAATGTCCAGGCTGGGAGGAACCTTAGGATATGGAATGTGAGAACTGGAAGGGTCCCTAGAACATAGAATGTCAGAACTGGGAGGGACCCTTAGAACATAGAATGTCAGAACTGGGAGGGACCCTTAGAACATAGAATGTCAGAACTGGGAGGGACCTTTAGAACATAGAATATCAGAGCTAGGAGGGACACTTAGAGCGGGGAATGTTGGATCTGAAAGGGACGTTAAAATATAGAATGTTAGAGTTGGAAAGGTGCTCAGAATAGGGAATGTCCAGGCTGGGAGGGACCTTAGAATAGGAAATGTTGGAGCTAGAAGGGACCTTAGGACATGGAATGTTAGACGTGGAAAGGTGCTTAGAACAGGAAATGTCCAGACTAGGAGGGACCTTAGGACATGGAATGTGAAAAGTGGAAAGGTCCCTAGAACATAGAATGTCAGAACTAGGAGGGACCTTAGAATAGAGAATGTCAGAGCTAAGAGGGGTCTTAGAACATAGGCTATCAAAGCTGGGAGGGACCTTTAGAACAGGGAATGTTAGAGCTGGGAGAAGCCTTAGAATATTGAATGTTGGAACTGGGAAGGACCATAGAATGTAGAATAAGATATAGAATGAACATGGAATGTGCAAGCTGGGAGGGGCTTTAGAATATAAAATATCAGAACTAGAACATGGAATGTGAGAGCCAAGAGAGATCCTAGAACAAAGAAATTCAGAGCTTGGACATCATTTAGAACATAGAACTGAGAGCCGGGAGGGAACCTAGAACATACTAGGGAGGATCTTAGAAAGTAGAATATAGAAGAATCCTCACTACCTGTGTGACTTTGGGAAATTTTCATAGCCTCTGGAGGTCTCAGTTTCTTCAGTCAGAAGGTGAGGATTGACTACATGACCCCAAATATCTCTATGTTTCTATGTCAAAGACTGAAGGGAACTTGGAACATGGAATATCAGAGAAGAGAACACAGAACGCTGGAGCTCAAGAGGATCTTGGAACGTAGACTATGATACCTGTGGGGAAGGGGAGATGTCTAGGACCTAGAATGTCAGAGCTGGAAGGAACCTTAGAGAAGAACCAGAAAGGGACCTTAGCATAAAGAATGCCAAATCCAAAAGGGCCATTAGAGCAGAGGGTGTCAATGCCAGAAGGAGCCTTATGAAACGTCATAGCTGGGAGGCCCTTCGAACACATAATGTTACAACTAGAAGTCATTCAGAATGAAGAACATAGAATGTCAGATCTGGGAGGGGCCGAGAACAAGGAATGACGGAGCTGGGAAGGGCCTTAGAACAGGGAATGTCCGAGCTGGAATAGACCATAAAGATCACTGAGCCCATCTGTCAGATAAGACAACTGAGGCTCCAACACAGGAAGTGACCTACCCAAGTTCTCACACAGACCATCTTTTCTTCTCGCTCTCCCTTTCCCCTTCCTCCCAGCTCTCCTCCTAAGTGCCTGGATCCCACCAGCCCCAGCCCTGCTGAACATCTTAGCCATCCCGGAGGAACCGGCCCAGGGGGAGAACGTCACCCTGCTGGTGAGAGGCCTCCCTGGGGAGCTCGTGGCTTACAACTGGTACCGAGGGACAAGCCTCAGCCAGGCCCACCTCATCCTGAGCTACATCATCAGCATTGCAGATGAGACACCGGGCCCTGCCTACACAGGCCGGGAAGCCGTCCGCCCCGATGGGAGCCTGGACATCCGGGACGTGGTCCCTGAGGACTCCGGCAGCTACATCCTGCAAACCCTCAACCAGCGGTTCGAGACCGACGTTGCCTATGGGCACCTGCTGGTCTATGGTGAGAGCGTCCCCCCGGCTGGCCCTCCGCCAGCTCCCTCCTCCTCTCTCTTAATCTGTAATGCCCTCCCACCTCAGGATCGTAGCATCCTGTGCTTAAGGACCAGGAGGGTCTTAGAGGTCATCTGGTCCAATCCCTTCGTGTTACAGGTGAGGAAACTGAGGTCCAGAGAGGTTGTGACTTTCCCAAGGCCATGCAGGTCGTAAGTGGCTAGGCTGGGATATGAACCCAGGTTCTCTGACTCCGGGTTCAGTGTTCTCTCCATGACACCAGGGTTTGTTTGGATTTGTGATATGTGAATTTCTCATGGTCTCCCATCCTGCCATCGCTAACAGTGTCACTTGGCCGGGGGATGGGGGGGGCGGGTCACCATCTAGGTGGTGTCCAGTCCCCTCCCCCTCTGCCTCTCCCCCCAGAGATCCTGTCCCCACCTCTCCTCCTGGCCAATGGCACCAAGCTGGTGGAGCGGCGAGACGCCATCCATCTGCTGTGCAGTACACCCAGCATGGCAGACATCCGCTGGTTCTTCAATGGGGAGCCGCTCCCTATTGGCAGCCGTCTGGGGCTCACCCCAGACAACCGGGTTCTGGTCCGGCACAACGTCCGCAGAGAAGAGGCCGGGTCCTACCAGTGCGAGGTTTGGAACCCTGTCAGCGTCAGCCGCAGTGACCCTGTCAACCTCACGGTGTACTGTGAGTCCTCCCCAAGACCCTACACCTGCCCTCTGCCCCTGCTACACCTGGGCTTTGGCCTTTTCTGCCACAGAAGGAGGTAGAGAACCATCATTATAGGTCAGGGAATGTCAGAGTTGGAAAGGCCCTCAGAACAGGGAATGTCAGAGCTGGGAGGGGCCTCAGAACAGAGGATGTCAGAGCTGGGAGGGGGCCCTCAGAACAGGGAATGTCAGGGCTGGGAGGAGCCTCAGAACAGGAAATGTCAGAGTTGGGAGGGCCCTCAGAACAGGG
>NW_020954017.1:259870-263521 GCF_900497805.2 Vombatus ursinus
GCCCTCAGAACAGGGAATGTCAGGGCTGGGAGGGGCCTCAGAACAGGGAATGTCAGAGCTGAGGGGCCTCAGAACAGGAAATGTCAGAGCTGGGAGGGGCCTCAGAGCAAGGAATGTCAGGGCTGGGAGGACCCTTAGAACAGAGAATGTCAGAGCTGGGAGGGGCCTTAGAACTGAGAATGGAAGAGCTGGGAGGGGCCTCAGAACAGGGAATGTCAGGGCTGGGAGGGGCCTCAGAGCAGGGAATGTCAGCGCTGGAAAGGGCCTTAGAACTGAGAATGGAAGAGCTGGGAGGGACCTTAGACTAGAAAATGTCAGATCTATTTTATAGATAGGAAAACATGCCTAGAAGGCATGCCCAAGGGCACAACAAGAGCCCAGGCTTCCAGGACGATGAAGCCCTCAATTTCCCTCCCCCCAGCCCCATTGCTCTCCTTCGGGCCTCTCTCTGTGCTTTCTCCCAAGATGGCCCGGATCGAGTAACAATTGTCCAGGAATCCGCCTTCCGGACAGGCTGCACTGTGGAAGCCGAATTCAATGCGTCTCTAATACTTTGGTGCGTGACCAGGTCCTGCCCAGACCCCGAGTATACGTGGTCTCTCAATGGGCGGCCCCATGACAGCACCACCAGCTCTCTCAGCATCAACAGAATGACCAAGGACAAGGAAGGGACCTATACCTGCATTGCCAAAAACCCCATGACCGAGCTCTCGGGCTCGGCCTCAGTCTTGGTCAAGATGTCGGGTGAGTTGTCCCTTCACCTCTCAGGCACAGGCCTGCCCCACTGGGTAAGTAAGAGAATGCGGGGGTTGACGGGGCCATGGGGACACCTGACCGAGCGAGGACGTAGCCAAAGAGTTAATGGAAACTCAAGATCCCACCAGAGTCAGCTTCCACCCACGAGCCATGACAAAGTGATGGTCAACCAGCTGGCCAGTCTAACTGGGCCTCAGCTTGCCTCTCTGTCAAATGGGGGCAGGGTTAGACTCCCTCTGGCCTCAGATGAACCCCCTCCGTTCTCTGTGCTGCTCAGACCCATCGGCTGCAGAGCAAGGGATTTGGACAAGGTGACCTCTGACAGACCTCCCTGCTCGGTGTCTGTGAACCAGATGCCCAGTGACCCGTTCCAGGGCTCACAAGTGGGGAGACTGGCTGGAGTCTGCCCCAGGCCACGCAGCTGGGGACCAAGTCTATCAGCCAGTAATTCACAGTCAAAGGGATGGTGCAGTGTGCGTGTAGGGGGCGTGTAGGATAGAGCTCAGAAAAAAGGCCTGGTCCTGCCATTTAGAGGATGCGGAGGGAGGCCAGGCCCCCTCTCTGGACCTCATCTGTTCCTCTCCAAAAGAAAGGGGATGAACCAAACAGCCTCAAAGACCGCTTTCTGCTTCTTATGTTCTAGGCCCTTGACTTCCAAACATTCTGTGTTCTCAAGTTCTGACATTCCATGTTCTAAGGTCCTTTCCTCCTCTCTATTCTATGTTCTAAGCTTCCCATTAGCTCAGACATTGTCTGAGGGTCCTTTCCAGGCCTGGTATTCCATGTTCTAAGGTCCCTTCCTCTTCTGGTATTCTATGTTCCAGGCTTCCCTTTAGTACTGGCATTCTGTGTCCAAGGGTCCCTTCCAGACCTGAAATTCCAGGTTCTAAAGCCCCTTCCTCTTCAGGTATTCTATGTTCTAGGCTGTCCTTTAGTTCAGGCATTGTCCGAGAGTCCCTTCCTGGCCTGGTATTCCATGTTCTAAGGTCCTTCCAGGCCTGGCATTCTATGTCCTAAGATTTCTTCTGCCTTTAATGTCCTGTGTTCTCAGGTCCATCCTGGTTCTAGAATTCATGACTAGCATTCATGTTCTAAGTTACTGTCCAGCTCTGACATTCTGTGTTCTGAGGCCAATTTCAGCTCAGAAATTCCCCGTTCATGAGATTGAAGGTTGCCCCTAGACCTATGACTGTGATTTTGTGAAAACATGAGTGCAGTCATTTTAAGTAGCCACTCTCTTGTTGCTGGCTAGAATCCTTCTGGCCTGATACACTGAAAGTTTGGGCACCGGAGCAAACAGAATGGGTATAGTTCAGAGACTCCCAGGCTCCTTGAGGACAGTGGCCAGCCCTCAGGGACTGCGGTTTGGCACTTCAAGACCTCATTAATTCACCATCAGTTCCTTCCCAAGAAAACATCCCTGGTGAAGTGTCGGATGATACCATAGGCGGAAACCTCAAGGACTGTCCCATTTAAATTGGGGGGTCTTGTCCCAAAGGTGGATCCTGTTTCCCCCTGACATGGGGGCAGGGTTCCCAGAGGTAAGTAAGTGGTCCTGCAAAAAGATGGAGATGCACCCTCAGGAGCCACCCTGCCTGGAAGCAATGGCATGGGCATGGTGGTTAGTGAGGAAAGCACTGGATTTGAAATCAGAGGGCTTGGGTTCAAATCCCGGCTTCTACTGCTTGGGTGACCTTGGACAAGTCACTTATCTCTCTCAGCCTCAGTTTCCTCCTCTGTAGAATAAGAGGGTTGGACAAGATGATCTCAAAAGTCCTTTCCAGCTTGAAATCCTGTGATCCTGTATCCTCAGAAGGTCCCCTCCTGGCTAAGGCAGAACTTGACAGAGATGGGCAAAAACCCATCTGGTTGAGTTCAAGGTACATGGAAAGCCATCCAGTTCATGAGATTTGCTGCTGCCCACTACCCCTAAAGCCTCAGTGCCCTTTGTGCTGGGTCTGAGGAGGAAAGACAGAGGAAAGAGGAAACAGTGCCCTTCTCTGAGAGACCTTGGTCTACTACTAACCCTAACCCAGTCTCTCCATTTCAAAAAGACTCCATTCTCATAGGGGAGACACAGACTCTATCCTCAGAGGGCTCCCAGACTGATGGGAGAGACACGGCTCCCATCCTCACGGAGCCCCCAGATTGATGGGGAAGACATCCCCCTTATCCTGAGGAAGCCCTCAGACCAATGAGCAAAGCATAATCCCCACCCACAGAGAGCTCCCAGACTGAAGGGGGGACACGGCCCCCATCCTCAGGGAGCCCTCAGACCAATGGAGGAGGGACAGCCCCCATCCTCAGGGAGCCCCTGAACTGAAGGGGGGACACAGCTCCCATCCTCAGGGATCCCCTGGTCTAACAGTAAGATACATCCTCATCTTTGGGAAACTCAGTCTCTGGGAGGGGATACACCATCCTGTCTCCTCTTTCCTCCATTTCTCCTCCACATGCCCGGTACAGGGCTCAGCCTATGGGATGGGCACTCAGTCCAGGGCATCAACAACGCATGCACTTGGCCAAGTCGCAATAGAATCGTTGACATTCATTCATTCAGTGAGTCATTCTTTATTTCCTTTGGGTCTTCCTTCCTTTCTTTCCTCTCTCTCTTTCCCTCTCTTTCTTTTCTTCATTCCTTCCTTTTTTCCTGTCTCTCTTCCCTTATTCTTTTTATCCTTTCCTTCCTGCCTTCCTTCCTTCTTTCCTCCACTTCTTCCTCTTTCTCTCTCTCTCCCCCTCTGTCTCTCTCTCTCTCTCTGTCTCTCTGTCTCTCTTTCTCTCTCTCTGTCTCTCTCTTTCTCCCTCCCTCCCTCTCTCTCTCTCCCTCTCTCTCTCTCTCTCTGTGTGTGTCTCTGTCTCTCTCTTTTTCTCTTTCTCTCCCTCTCTCTTTCT
>NW_020954017.1:263531-266237 GCF_900497805.2 Vombatus ursinus
TGTGTCTCTGTCTCTCTCTTTTTCTCTTTCTCTCCCTCTCTCTTTCTCTCTCTCTGTCTCTCTGTCTCTGTCTCTCTCTCTCTCTCTCTCTCCCTCCCTCCCTCTCTCTCTCCCTCTCATTTCTTTCCTTCCTTTCACAGACTTTTGCCAAGCTCTTCCAATATGCCCAGCCCCACACTGGGCTCCATTGCAGGTAACACCAGGACAAACAAGCCATATCTGTGTCCCTCCAGTAGCTTACGATGCCCCTCTCTTTTCAGTTGCCACTTCAGCCACGACGATAGTGCCTATTCCCAGCAAGCCCACTGAGGGGAAGGATGTCATCCTGTCTGTCCAAGGCTATCCCAAGGATCTTCTGGTCTATGCCTGGTACCGAGGGACAGCCTCCGAGCCCAATCGCCTGCTCAGCCAGCTGCCCTCTGGAAATTGGATTGCCGGGCCAGCCCATACCGGGAGGGAGATCGGTTTTGCCAATTGCTCGTTGCTCATCCAGAAGTTAAACCTCACAGACACCGGCCGCTACACCCTGAAGACTGTCACCCTGCAGGGCAAGACGGAGACACTGGACGTCCAACTGCAGGTCTCAAGTAAGTCAATGACCTTGTTCTTCCCAAACACACTGGGGGTGTTGTTCTGTGTGTCTGCCTGTCTGTCCTGTCTTCAACAACGGGGATCTGGGCTGTCCCTCAGACTGAGCACTGAAACCATGTCACGCTCCCTCAGATCAGAAGTCCCCTGAGTGCAGACTATGTCTCTTTTTTCACAACAATGGCTCCTGCGAGCAAAAGCATGTCTCTCCATATTATAAGTTCCTTGAGGGTGGGACCATGTCTTCCCCCCTAAGACTAGGGTCCCATGCAAGGGAAGTATCTTATTCAGTCATTATTAAACTCATGGTGCTGAGTTTCCATCATGCCATATACGCCCAGAGATAGGTACCATTTCTCCCCCATCAGACTTGGGGAATTCCAGTGGGCAGGAACAATATTTTGTCCTTGAACTGAGAACTCCTGGAAGGCTGGGAACCATGTCTTCTCCCATCAGAATGGAGCTCCCTGACCATGGGGACCGTGTCTCCCCCATCAGACTAGAGGATCCCGTGTGGGAGAATCTTATCAGCCCCAACCAAACAGGAGTTCCTTGAACATTTGTACTATGTCTCCCCCATCTGACTAGGAGCTGCCTAAGGGAGGAGAACTGTGTCCCCCCCCCATCAGGCTGTGGGCTCCCTAAAGATGAGGGCTGTGTCTCCCCTAACAAACTGGGGGTTCTCTGAGGGATGGGAACCATGTTTCCTCCATCAGTCTGGGAGCATTCTGAAGGTAGGGGGCCGTGTCTCCCCTGCCACACTGGGGAGTCCTCCCCATCCCATGGAAAGCTCCCTAAGGCTGAGGATCATGCCTCCTTTCTCCAAGTGAGAGCCCCCTCAAAGATCAGAGCTGTGTCTCCCCCATCAGACTCACCAAGGAACAACTGGGCACTCCCTAAGTTCAGGGACCCTGTCACTCCCATCCTCCAGGGAGCTCCCTAAAAAATGGGAACCGTGTCTCCTCTATCAGAGCTCCCTGAAGTTGGGAACTGGGTCTCCCCCACTCACACCAAGGGATCCCCAAGACTAGCAGTCATGGATTCTCTCATTGGATGGGGGGAGCAAGGAGGGAGAAAAGGATCAATCAGAGTCAATGGAATCCCCTGCTTATAAATCATCTGTCCAGAAGCCTAGCCCAGAGCCCAGCATAAACATCTGGAGAGGACCAGGGACACAAAACTGGTTATGCTCCCCAAGGCTTTGGGATACGTTCTTGGGTCATCTCTTTTTTCAGAGTCCATCTCCCTTCCTCTGTTCTAGTAATATATCTCATTACTATCATCGTCATCATCATTGGTGTGTCTACTTCAGCACGCTGCCTCTATCACCTTCATTTCTCCAGAACTTACATTTCCAACACACTTCCCTGTCAACATGACTCCGTGAGACAGTATGATTAGCCCCATCTTACAGATGAGCAAACTGAGCCTAAGTGACTCATACAAGATCAAACAGCAAACATCAAGCTCTTGTCTCATCTCTCCAAGCCCAGAGCTCTTGCCCCCACCTCACAATGTCCACCTTGATGATGATGGTAATGTCAGCAACCACAAACAACAGTCACAATAATCATAATCTAAAAAGATGAGAAGAACAGAAGATACTAGTCTTAACAAATGTCAGAAGCAGCATGATATATCAGATAGAGAGCCGGCCTCAGAGTCAGGCTCAAGACCTTTCTATGGCATTTACTTGCTGTCTGACCCTGGGCAAGTCATTTAACCTCTTAGTGCCCCTGGAAAATCTTCTAAGATTGAAAGATGCAGAGTCAACCTGCATTGGTGAAGGGACTTTCCTCTTCTGGGAGCTTCCTACATCAATGAAATCACAAGTCCAGTCAAAAGAAACAGATAGAGAGAGAGAGAGAGAAGACAGAGAGAAATGTGGATGGATAGAAAGAAAGAAAGAAAGAAAGAAAGAAAGAAAGAAAGAAAGAAAGAAAGAAAGAAAGAAAGAAAGAAAGAAAGGAAGGAAGGAAGGAAGGAAGGAAGGAAGGAAGGAAGGAAGGAAGGAAGGAAAGAAAAAGAAAGAAAGAAAGAAAGAAAGAAAGAAAGAAAGAAAGAAAGAAAGAAAGAAAGAAAGAAAGAAAGAAAGAAAGAAGGAAGGAAGGAAGGAAG
>NW_020954017.1:266637-294163 GCF_900497805.2 Vombatus ursinus
AAAGAAAGAAAGAAAGAAAGAAAGAAAGAAAGAAAGAAAGAAAGAAAGAAAGAAAGAAAGAAAGAAAGAAAGAAAGAAAGAAAGAAAGAAAGAAAGAAGGAAGGAAGGAAGGAAGGAAGGAAGGAAGGTCAGTGGGATCTATCAGATGAACCAGTGAGATCATGGATTCATTGAAGTATCCAAGGTATCAAATTACTATTATTATTGTTGAGTTATAATTAATAATAATCCTTAATTCTATTACAGTTACATCATATATATTATATATTATAGTTAATTCTATTACAGTTTTCTAAGGCTATTAAGGTTTACCAAAGCACTTTCTTCCTGTCTCCCCAGGTAGGTAGACATGCATTTTCACCACTAGGTGGTACAATGGGTAAGAGGTCTACAGTCAGGGAGTTGAGGGGTTCAAATCCTGCCTCAGACACTTAACTAGCTGTATGAGTGACCCTGAGGAAATCACCCAGCCTCTCTGTGACTCTGATGAGCTATGAAATGAGGAGACTGGATTTGATGGTCTCCAGCCTCCTTTCCATCTCTAATCCATGACCTCATGGAGCTAGGGCTCAGAGAGAAGGTATTAGACCAGAGTTGCAAGGTGAAGAAGAGCAGAGACAGAATTTGAACCCAGGTCCCAGATTCAGAGAGGCCCTTCCCAGTCAAGGCTCCCATAGAGGAGACTCCTATCAGCCCCAACTACCATGGAGTTTCTTTAAGATGTATTCCACATCTCCTCCATTCTACTAGAGACTACCAAAGCGGGGAGAACTGTGTCCTTCCCCTGCGTCTGGCTGGGGGCTCCCTGAAAATGACTCATCTAGTCCAGACTCCTCATTTTACAGGTAGAGAGAGACAGAGGCTTGGCTAAGGGAAAGTCTGAGGTCACACAGCTAGAAAAAAAAAGGTGTCAAGATTTGACCCCAGGTACTCAGATTCCAAGCCCCAAGCTCTTCCAGACACACCACACTGCCCATAAAATACTCCAACCCTAATTCCCAGGCCTGAAACTTAGGTGGGAAGGAGTGCTGGGCAATGGGGAGGGGAGGGCATGGGGGGGAGGCCTGAAGTTCAAGGCTGGATGAGTGGCCCTCTCTCTGTGTGTCTGATCACCCTTTTTCCTCCCCCTATACCCCCACCCACTCCCACCTCATTCCACCCAAGACTAAGTCGCCCAGAGGAGACAGAGGAGGCAGAAAAAGAAAGACGGCTTCAGTCAGCACCTCCATCCTCGGCAGCAGCATCCCCAGCCTCCCTCTGGCCCTCGGTCCAGGAAAAAGGGCAGGATAGGCCAGGCCTTTGGAATCCCCCTGTTCTCCTGGTGCTTACAACCTAGTTTTAGAGCTAACTCTGGCCAAGCCAGGTAGGATTTTAAAAATACAGTTGATATCAGTTATCTGCACAGTGGATCATCCATGGTTTTTCTTCTGCGTCGAAGTCACAAAATGGATGAGTGGTCATCCAGTGGTATAGACAACAGGCAGCCAAGGCTGGATCTTCCCTCCCATTCTCTCCCTGAGCTCAATAAGAAGTCTTTTAGACACTTTGCTTCCCTCAACCCCCAGCCCAAGGGAAAGTGTGAGTCAGTTTGATTGGGGGTCAGTGATCTCTCACATTGGCAGAGCACTCATCAGTTTAGCCAAGTTCTTTCTAACCAACCACAAAGATTTGACAGGACTTTATAGTTTGCAAAACTTTCAAGAAAACCACTAAGCTTTGACATTTCCCAACACTGGAGTCATCTTCCTGTGCCTTATTGTGGGGAGAGTAGGTGAGCCCGAATTACCAAGAATGGAAATTTTCCAAGGATGGGCTCAGAGATGGCCTGTATGTCTAGTTTTCATGGACCCACCTGAAGTCCATAAGAACTCATTGCCCAGTCAGCCTCAGAAAGATGAGTTTTTTTGACTGTTACAACTTTTACTAACTTGCTGAAGGGTTGCAATCTGCCTCAGAGGAAGACATTCTCACATCAGTCAAATTACTAGATCCTAGAAGTTTAGAAGTGTGTATAGTTTTACAAGGTTTTTAAGACAGCTGTACAAAGTTGTGCCTTCACATAAACACTTTAGTCTTCCAAAGTTGGTTTTGTTTGGGGTGTTTTATTTTTCGGATTGGTTTTATGATTTCATCCATGTGGAATGAGCCTCCAGTGTGGAATTTTCTCCACCAAGGTGAGTTCCCTGGGGGCCCCCGAGAGGAGAAGATCCCCCATCAGACTTGCCCAGGCCACCTACCTTTCAAAGTCGTAGGAGGTGACAGCATTTTGAAGCTTCACAAAACCCTTGAGGACTTTGTAAAGACTTTCCTTCCTTAAAATTCACCACACCAGGTGTGTTACAAACTGCCTTCACGTTCAAGGGTCCTGAATTATCAGAGCTGGAAGGAACCTGACATACCATCTGGCCCAAATCCCTCATCTCACAGATATGGAACCTGAGTCTCCATCTGGCCTCAGAGAGGGAAAGGGACTTGCCTAAGGTCACACAGGAAGAGGGAGGGGGGTGGAACTGGCTCTAGAACCCAGGCCCCTACCTCCAAGTCCAGGGGTCCTTTTATCCCCTCCCCATTGACAAAATGGGTGACTTTTCCCCCTTTCACTTCCTTTCCTGTCCAAAGAGCCTCCCTGGGAAATACTGACTAATCCATACCCTGAAACCCCCAACAAAGGGATCTAGGGCCATATCCAAAGGTTTTTAGGTTAGATGTTGGCAGATCTCCTTCCATTTTCACTTGTTGCAGGTACACAGGCAGAAGGTGTGGCTAGGAATCGAGGGCAGAGAGCTGAGGGGGAGGGGAGCAGATCAGTTTTCTAGGTTAAGCCAGATTCCATGTCTCCAGAGCCAGGCAGCTCAAGTATCTCAGGCCCTGGGAAGCCAAACAAACTCCCAGGACTGGCAGAGGCTCACCCACACAGAATGTCAAGGCTAGAAGGGCTGATTAGAGAATAGGATCCCATGCACTGACATCCCACGGGAGAACTCAACCCAGTTGTAACGAGAAACTCTCAGGAGTGAGATTCTGAAGATGCAGGTGGAGAGGGAACTATATGAAGAGGAAGAAAGGGGCAATTGTCTAAAGAGACGAATTTGGATGGACCACAATCGCAGTGTCACCAGCTCTGACTTTTAAAAGACACAAACAACCAAAAAAAAAAAAAATGACACATACAAAAGGAAGAAATGAGGGCAGGTGAGGGAGGATGAGTATAAGTGCATGGAAAAGTCTTGTAAAAACAGAACCAGGAGAGCTGAGGCTCAGAACAAGCTGAGGTTAGCCAGGAAAAGAACGAACAAGAAGTCTACACTGGGAGAAGGAGAATCAGGGAAGGAATAGGGGAGGTAGGATGAGGATAAAGGGTCTGTAGTTCAAGACCAGGGTAGAGATCAGAAGATGGGGGAAGGCCAAGACTTTGCATGTAGATGCGCATGCAAGTCTCTCTTTAGTTTTTCCCCCCTTGGGAAAGACTTCCAGTCCTGTGATTCTTCCCATTTGCATTCAAAGTCTTGGTGGGAGAGGAGAGGTTTCCGATAGATTAGGCAACCCCTCCCCCATCCCCCATAGGGCAAGTCAATCTTGCAGCTGTGGACAGCATTAGCACTGCCACAGGATGAAGGGAATGAAGAAACATGGGTGACAGGAGCTGTGTGGATTGGGTGTATCCTTGGTGGTGTTACTACAGCTGACTGGCTCCTTTGCTTTCTACAGAGGAGCAGGCTGTCACATAATGAATCAACTAACAGGAAATACAGTATATAATTTGGCCACCAGGTAGCACTACACTCTGGATGGCCACATCTGAGGATTATCAGCGTCCCAAAGGCCAACCCAATAGCTTCCATATCCCCACCCCCTTCACTACAGAGTGCTCTGACTATACTAAAAGAGACTGGCTACTCCTGAGGAAAAGAAAAGGCTCAAAGAAAGAAAGGAAACCCTGTCAGGAGTGACTGAAAGGGCACAGGAGGAGAAAGAATGTTGGGGAGAAAGCAGAATTACTCAACTTTTATTTTGCTTGTTTTCTCTGCCAAAGTCTACCTTTGGACTGGGAAGGGCAGAAGAAAAATTGCTAATAGGAAGTTGATACTCAAGGATAGGTGAGGCCCTGGTAAGAAAGCACCTACCTGCCCTTGGTTAGTTCAAGTGACCAGGCTCAGATTAGCTTCATCCTAGGGTATCAAAGATACTGGCAGATGAGACTGCTGAGCCAGCATCAGTGACCTGAAGGATTGTAGGAGAGTAAATGTTAGGTGGATTTACAAAAAGAGAAGAAAAGAGAGTTACAAACTACAGACCAGTGAGCTAGATTTCAATTCCTGGGAAAACTCTAGAAGATAGTCAACTTAATAAGCATTTGTTGGGCATCTACTATGTGCCAGGCTGTGCTGAACCCCAGGGATGCAGAGAAAGGTAAAAAAAAAAAATTCCCTTCTCTCAAGAAACTCACAGCCTAATGGGGGAGCCAACATGCAAACAACTGTGGACAAACAAGTTATATACAAGATAAACTGGAAATAGTCAGCAGAGGTAGAGCACTAGTATTAAGGGAGATGAAGAAAGGCTTCTTGTAGAAGGGGCATTTTAGCTGGAACTTGAAGGAAGTCAGGGAAGGAGGGGGCACGCCAAGCCACGGAAGCATCTGCTTCCCACTGGTACTAAAAACTAAGAAGATAGTTATGCAAAAAGTCACACATGTCCAGATACACGCTTCATGTGAGGGACTGCCCTTCTGAGTGCAATCTCTGCAACAGCCACCAGATGGCGCACCGCCTCCATTTTGGCCAAAGTTGGTCCTCAACAGCGCAGCTCTCTTTCAGACCCTCTGTATATGAATGGATGAGACCTACCCTGTCAATGCCTCTGTCCGCTGCTCTTGGATATGACCATTTTCCCAACATGCATCTGACTTCTGTTCACCTCTATCCCACTGAGATTGCAATTTCTCTCCCCAACATCTCTGGACCCAAAAGGATTGCTGGTTCACCTGTGACTGAATGGACTGTTTAACTAACTTATTTTGCCCTTAACAGGGGGTGGCGGCCCCCCCACTCCTGGGTTAGTCTGAAATCTCCTGCTCCCCAATGCTTGTTCCAGCCCAGCTGTTTCTTGGAGGTGCCCAAATAAATGCCTTTTGAGGGAACCACTCTCCAGGGCCTTACTTTCAAGGTATCATAGAGGAAGAAAGAAATTGTCCTGCCACCATGCCACTCCGAGCCCAAGCTTGTCTACTCTGCCATCGGCCCCAGGAAATGGCATTGGGTGTCATCTTACAGTTTCTCTCTCAGGTTTCCAACATGTTTCTCCAGCATCCCTGCTAGGCGGCCTGCTGGAGGCCACTCAAACATCCTGCCAAGGATCCATGCTGCCAAGTCTGACCTTCAGATGCCCAAGAGTTCGAGCTTAAATGACTCGCCCAAGGTCACATAGACACTATATGTCCAAAGTGGGACTTGAACTCAGGTCTTCCCAACTTCTCTCTCCCTATAACGCGTAGCCTCTGGGCTTAATATTTTTGGCCAGAGCTGGCTTCCAGAAGCAAGAACCAGAAAGATCTTGACATCCTAGAAGCCTAGGCCAAATCGGATAAGAAGAAATGTATTAGGGATAGATATATTCTTAGTCTTGTGTTCAAAAATCAGTTTTGTAGGTACAGGATGGGGGAAGTGTGGCTAAGACAGCAATCCCCTGCCTCTGTCTTTCCTGGGTGACTATTGCAAATGAAAGGGGAAACACCCGCCGTTTGTGATTTCCAAAAAGTTGCTGCAGCCCAGGATTGCAATATTGTTATAGTGACTGTGAGTGAATACCTCGAGAGGGAAGCCCTGGTCATAAAGCACACTTCAGGAAGAACAGGTCAAGCCAGCCTAACCTCATTCCCACCAGTGCCAGGGTTACTAGACTGGTCGTAACATGTACATATAAGGGACTGTGTTGTTTTTCTTAAGGTTTTGTTGCGGTTGTTTTAAGTTAAGCATTTACATAGCACCTACTATGTGCCAGACACTATGCTAAATACTTTACAATTACTTCATTTGATCCTTATGACTCTAAGAGGCATGGTGGCAGGACAATTTTCTTTCTTCCTCCATGATACCTTGAAAGTAAGGTACAGGAGAACAGCTCCCTCAAAGGCATTTGGACACCTCCAAGAAACACCGAGGCTGGAACAAGTGTTGGGGTGCAGGAGATTTCAGACCTTCCGGGGGGGGGGGCTGCTGCCCCTGGAAGTGTTAAGGGCAAAATTAGTTTGTTAAATGGCCCATTCAATCACAGGTGAACCCACAATCCTTTTGGGTCTGGAGATGTTACGGAGAGAAATTAAAATCTCAGTGGGATAGGGGTGCTGTTATTATCCCCATTTTACAGTTGAGGAAACTGAGGCAGACAGCGGTTAAGTAAAAATAATAATAGCTAATATTTATATAGCACTTACTATGCACTAAGCACTTTACAATTATCATTTCACTAGTATTTTTTTTTTAGGCAATTGGGGTTAAGTGACTTGCCCAAGGTCATATAGCTAATAAGTGTCAAGTGTTTGGTCTGAGGCTATATTTGAACTCAGGTCCTCCTGACTTCAGGGCAGGTGCTCTATCCATTGCACCACCTAGATGCCTCCGCTAGTATTATTATGCAACTTGCCCAGGGTCACACAGCCGGTAAGTGTCTGAGGCTAGATTTGAACTCAGGTCTTCCTAATTCCCTAGCACTCTATCCACTATGCCACTTAGCTATAGATATGACTTCCCCAGATGTTAGCAAATATTGTGCTACTGGTGCAGACAAAATGAAGAGTTGTGGGCTAGACAACAGTAGAGTGAAAGTGGATTGGGAACTGAGAGGATGGCAGGGCTCAAAGAGTACAATTGATGGCTAAAGGTCAGATATAAAGGTCTCCAGTGCCCCAGGGATCTGTCCTGGGAGGGTGGGAGACAACCAGTGAGTTCATTGATACAGGGAGCCATGAGTAAGAAACTCCCTTTACTAATGAAGGTAAACAACTTGATTTTAGAAAGTTAAACAGAACACAGAAAGATTGAGTGACATATATGGGGGACACAGAAAGAGAGACATAGAGACAGACAGAGACAGAGAAAGGAAAGAGAAGAGAGACAGGAAGAGGAAAGAGAAGAGACAGAGAGGAGAGAGAGAGACAGAGAGAGGAGAGAGACAGAAAGATGAGAGAGAAGAGGGAAGGAGAGAGAGAGAGAGAGAGAGAGGAGAGAGGAGAGAGGAGACAGAAAAAAAGACAAAAGGGAGAGAGAGAGGAGAGAGAAAGAATAGGGAGAGGGAGAAGGTGGGAAGGAAGAAAGAGGAGAGAGAGAGAGAAAGAAAGAGACAGAGACAGAGAGAGAGAGAGAAAGTCAATGGGTCCTCTGCTCAGGACCTCCTAACACTGAAGTCAGCTGTCTATCCCTACACCATGATTCCTCTCAGTCTAACAGCTTTATCCATGATTTGGATAGACGCTTAGAAGGCATCTTTATCAAATGTGAAATTTTCACAAAGCTAGAAGAGATAGAAGCGGATTATATAGTCAGAATCCCAAAAGATTTTTGCAGCCTAGAAGGCTAAGCCAAATCCGCTAAGATTTAATTAGGGCAGCTAGGGGGCGCCAGAGTGCACAGAGGCCTGGAGTCAGCAAGATTCATCTCCCTAAGTTCAAATCTGACCTCAGACTCTTATTAGCTGGGTGACCGTGGACAAGTCACTTCACCCTGCTTGTCTCAGTTTCTTCCTCTGTAAAACGAGCTGGAGAAGGAAATACAAACCGCTCCAATATCTTTGCCAAGAAAACTCCATTGTAAGACTTAGACTTGAGTCTTTAAATTTGACCGAGGGAAAGATGGCAGAAGTAATGCTAGACAACAATTCTTTTGACTGAAAAAGATCTGGGGATTTAAGTAGACCACAAGATCAATATGAGTCAACCGTAGGAAAGGCAACCAAGAAAGTCAACACAAGCTTGAAAGGGAGGGTAGTTTCCAGGACTTTACAGGTGGCAGTCCTGTTGTGCTTTACCCTGGCCAAACCCCAATCTGACATGCCGCCATGCTGCATTCAGGCGTGGGCACCACATCTTAAAATGCAGACATTAATTAACTGGAGGGTAGCCAGCATGGTGAAAGGACTGAGACCCAAGTTGTATGAGTATTAGTTGAAGGAACTAGGAGAAGACTGTGTGGATCATGTGTCTAGAGGGAATCCCTGGTGAGGAAACTCTCTCTGCCAGTGCAGATTGGCACCTTCTCTGAAACCTAATGTTAGAGTTTCATAGAATATGAAGAAGTCCAATGATCTAGCCCAGGTCTCAAGACCAGATTGTGTCAGAATGCAGGTCTTCCTGGCTTTCAGGCCAGCTCCCTGTCCTCCACGCCAGGCCACCTCTCCATGCTGATTGCTGCCTCAAAATATCTCAAGGGCTGTCCAGCAGAAGAAAGATCAGCCCTGGTTTGCTTGGCCCCTGAGAACCAGTCACAAGGAGGAAAGTTGCCAATTTCAGCATAATATATGGTCGCTATTGTTGTTCAATCGTGTCCCACTCTTCCTGACCCCTTGTGAGGTTTTCTTGGCAGAGATGCTGGAGTAGTTTGCCATTTTCTTCTCCAGCTCATTTGACAGATGAGGAAACTGAGGCAAACGGGGTGAAGTGACTTGGCCAGGATCACACAGACAGTGAGTATCTGAGACCAGATTTGAACTCCTGACTCCAGGCTGGGCACTCTATCCACTAGGACACCCTTTGTAACAACTGGAGTTAGCCAGAAATGGAGTGGGTTTTGTCCAGAGGCAGAGGGAGTCTTGCAGGAAGGGCTAGAGGCCCAGTTCCTGGGTCTATAGCAGAGTGGATTCTGAGCCAGGTCTGGGTAGATTGAATGAGAACTACTTAGGTCCTTCCCTATTCTGAGCTTCCATGATTCTGTGAACACACAATGCCAAGAGTGGAAAGTTTCCAAGTCCATAACACGTGTGATCCAAGGGGGACCTTGGAGAGCACCTCAGTAGAAGAGACCACCCCAGTCACAGTGCTCCCTTGACACCCCACATCTTGAACCCAGGCAAATGTCAGAGAACAATGAAACTGAGAGATCAAGGCTAACTCTCATTTTGCCCAGAAGGAAACAGAAGCCCCAAGGAGCACAGATTTTAGGGTTGGGAGTGACCTTGAAGGTCAACCCTACAGAAGAGGAAAATGTTGCTTCAAGAGAAGACAGAAGGGAGAAGCTAGGTGGCACAGTGGATAGAGCACTGGCCCTGAAGTCAGGAGGACCTGAGTTCAAATCTGGCCTGAGACCAAAAACTTGACATTTACTAGCTGTGTGACCCTGGGCAAGTCACTTAACCCCAATTGTCTAAAAAAAAAAAAAAAAAGAAGATGAGAGCTTCTTTCCAGGCTCAGCTCAAATCCTACCTTTTGCCAGAAGCCTTTCCCAATCCTCCCTAATGTCAGTGCCTCCCCTCTATCTATCCTCTCCTCACTCCTCTCTCTCCATATTCCACTTCTCTCTCTCTCTCTCTCTCTCTCCATATATAGCTCTCACTTCTCTCTATATCTTGATTGTATGTAGTAGTTTGCATATAGGTTTCCCCCATTAGCCCGTAAGCTACTTGAAACAGGTGCTATTTTTTGCTTCTCTTTGTATCCCAAGGGCTTAGCACAGTGCCTGGCACAAAGTAAATGCTTAATAAATGTTGCTTTGACTTGGCTTCCACAGGAGGCCATAACTAGTAAGAGAGGAAGATTTGAAACCACATCCGTCGATCCCAAAGTCAGCTCACCATTCACTGTTGCCCCAAGCCACCCAAAACTCAACAGAGCAGAACTTGGATCTGGGTCTCCTGACTTGGCAAGAGTTGGCCTGGGTGACACGTAAGGTCCCTTCTCATGCTGAGATTCTGCAACTACTAAAAGCTAATAAAACAGTTTGGGAGAATAGGTTGGTATGGCCTGAAGCAGTCTGGGAGGGTTTCCTAGAGGAAATGGGACCTGAGCTAGGTCTTGAAGGATGAGGCAGATTGGCCATGCAAAAGAGGCTGAGCCCCTACAAGCCTATCACATGTGGGTGGAGAGGAAAAGGATACAGACCAGGCTGGTGGTGGAGGACATGATTTAAGACGGAAGACTGTGGAAAGCCTCAAATGCCAACATGAGAAATTTTGGGTAAACAGTATCCTCTCTACCCTACCCCCGAGGACATGGCCCAGGAATCACCCATAGCCAGAAATGTTTCTAAGAGCGGCAAAGATGGTAATGGAGTAGAGAAGGGGAAAGAAGCCAACAATGGCAGCCTTATTTTTTCTGGAATGGGTCCCAGGCAATGAAGGAAGCCAACCTTGTTTGTACTGCAATGGGGAGAACCCAGTTAATCAGGCCACAGCCAACTGGAATTGGGGGGAAGGGCTGGAGAGGAAGCTGTTCTCTGCCTTCTTGGGAGGATGTCTCTCCAAACTCCCAAGCCCTTTCTGGAACCAGAAAGCCCACCATCCACAATGTATTTATTTGTAGGTTCATGGAACATCAGAGCTAGATGAAATCTTAGAACTTTCAAATCAAGTCATGAAGCTTCAGTTAAGAGTCTACTGGGCATAGTGTTAAGCCCTGGAGATACAAAGAAAGAAAAGCAAAAATAGGCCCTGCCCCCAGGAGCTCACAGCCTAATGGACCTAGAATGGTGGAGGCTCTTTGTCCAAACCTCCATGTCACTGGACAAAGTCACTCATCTCTCTTACCCCCATTTCCTCATTTGTAAAATGAATGGGTCAGGCTAAATGGTCTCTAAGTTCTTCTCCCACCCTTAAATCTATGCCCCTTTCATGGGGATTCTTCACCTGGAGGCGGTGAATTTTTTAAAATATATTTTGAAAATTGTGTCTCAGTAGATTTGGTTTCCATTGTAATCCTATGCATCATATTTTACCTTCTTCAGACTGCCCAAGGAGTCACAGTCACATACACACACATCTTTGGAGCCAACATCTTTGGAAAGGTCTGAGACAGCTGAATTTAGAGTAAGGACTCATAACCTGCGAGAACTTGCTTTTTAAAATATCTTAACAACTGCATTTGACACACACACACACACACACACACACACACACACCCCTTAAGAATTCCTGGAACAGACCATAGAATGTTAGAGTTGGAGAAAACCTTAGAACACAGTACCTCAAACTGAAAGGGTTTTCATCATCAAGTCCAATTAAGGAAACTAAGGTACATTCCTAAAAGGGCAGTGACTTACCCAAGGTTGCAGAGTGGTTCAGGTCAAGTAATAACGGACACTGACGTTGGGCCCTTCCCAATTACCAAACCCTTTCCACACATCTGGGAAGTCTAATCACCCCTATTTTACATACGAAAGGTTAAGAAACTTGTCCAAGATCACAAAGCCGAAATTTGACTCTAGACCCAATGCTCTTCTCCCAACACCGCTGCCATCATCCACTCATCACATTCAGTGGGTTAGGGGACATGGGATGGAGGAAGGGATTGGGAGGGGGAAGGGAAGGAGCCAACATCTTTGGAAAGGTCTGAGACGGCTGAATTTAGAGTAAGGACTCATAACCTGCGAGAACTTGCTTTTTAAAATATCTTAACAACTGCATTTTAATACAAGTGATCTCCTTTGTAATCCTATGTCATTTTATATTATGCATTTATGGGTCTGAAAACAGGCCTGAGGCTTCAGCAGACCGACAGACCCAGGGTCTAGGATACAGACAAGATTGAGAATGTCTGGGTTAGAGAGGGGGGCCTAAGACTGAACTCCCCCTCCTGGGAACTCTGACCCTGCCCTGTCCAGGGCAGACAAAGGGTGTAGCTCTCTAGTTATCTTTATTTTTAAGACTACCGGGCTGGTTTTCCCCTACAAGCAGGAGGAACTAGTGTTCTTCCACCACCACCCCCCCCACTCCTATAGCCTTTGTCCCTTTCCCCCTCTGGCCTTGAAGGCCCCACCCAGAAACAGAGACCTTCACCACACCCTGGTAATCCCCTGGAACAGTTAAAAGGGATTTTAGAGACCATATGGGCCAATCCCCTTATTGTACTGTGGGGGGAAACTGAGGATGAGTCTCTACCACATCCGGCTGACCTGGACAATGAGGCCCCTGCCACAGTTGGGGTGCTCTGGGAAAATGAGCCAACCAGGCTATCTCTGAGCTCCCCTATCCTGGGCACGAAGGCCTGAGCCTGCCCAGCCTGGAGTGTTCGGATCTCTCCATGGTGGGCAGGAGCCATACTGGCAGCAGGGGAGTCAGAAAGACCTGGGCTGAAGCCCTACCTTTGACATTTACTAGTTACGTGATTCAAGCACGTCCCAGAACCTATCTGTGACTCAGGAACGTCTCTTAAGATCATTGCCAATTGCAAAACAAGTGCTGATCTGTGTTGGTAGAGGGCGTTTTCGCTTGGGAGAGTTCCCTACACAGATAGAATTCCAAAGTCTGGACCAAGGTGCAGGGGCTACAAGGGGGGAGATGAGATGGTCTCTAAGGTCCCTCCCAGCTGACAGTCTATACTCAATTCAATCCAACAAGCATTTATTAGGCTCCTAACATATGCAGTTTGCCTCAGTTTCCTCATCTGTAAAATCAGCTGCAGAAGGAAATGGCAAATCATTGCAGTATCTTTGCCAAGAAAACTCCAAATGGGGTCAGACCAGACTGAAACAACTCCACAGGCAGTGAAGATACAAAGACTACACACTCCTGCCTTCAGGGAACTTACAGTTTACAGGAAGGGGAGGGGAGGGAAATGGAAGGGAACAAGTATTTACATAGCCCTACTTCTGTGCCAGGTGCTGGCAAACATTACCTCATTTGAGCCTAACCACAACCCTCCCAGGTAAGTGCCATAATTATTCCTGTTTCATGGTTGAGGAAACTGAGGCAACTCTAGTAATTAAATGACTTGTCCAGGGTCACATAGCTAGTAAGGGGCTGAGGCTGGATTTGAACTCAGGTCTTCCAGACTCTAGGGCCATCTTGCCACTGGGCCGTCTAGCTGCCATCTATGTGGGGAGACATATGTACATAGAGAGATAGATAGATAGATAGATAGATAGATAGATAGATAGATGATAGATAGGATAGACAGATGGATGATAGAGACAGAGATAGATAAATATGGAACCAGACAGAGACAGAGAGACAGAGAGAAAGAGTAAGATGGAACATGAGAAAGATCCAGGCAAAGAACCCTAGAGAAACTTGAGGAGGAGGTCACTTTCAGCTGGGGTTTGGGGAAAGTTTTACAAATCAGAAGAAAAAGATGATGAGAAACAGAAATGAGGAGGGAAGGTCTTCCTATCCCTGGGGCACATTCATATGTACAGAGTTGGGAGAGGGAGTTTGGCTAGAAGTAGGATGTGAAGGAGAACATGGTAAATAAGGGCAGAAAGGTTGTAACATGTTGTAAACATCAGGCTGGAGTGTTGAGAAGGAGAAGTTCTCCCCAAGGTACTAGGGAGCCCCTGAGGGGTTCTAAGCTGGGGAGTGGTGTGGCAAGATGGAATTGGGTGATTATTAGGCAGAGGTGTGGCAGCTGACCTGGAGCAGTGACCCCACTGGACAACAGTCCAGGTGAGAGGTGATGAGGGCCTGACCTGGGGTCCTGCAAAGTAAGGTGGTGACATTATGACAAAGAAGAAGGGGACAGAGGGCCAAGATGCAGAAATAGAATAGATAGGACTTGGCAACTGACGATGTTTGGGCAGGGTCAAGAGAGAAGAAAGCATTAACCTTGACTAACGGGAGATGGGGAGATAGCACAGGCGGTTTGGGATGTATTGAGTCTGAGATACGGAGGGGACCCCTAGGTGGAGATGTCCACGAAGCAACTGGCAGTGAGGGCCATGTTCAGGGAACAGATCTGGGAGCCATCTGAATGAAGGTTATAAGTGAACTACAGGAGCAGATGAGATCACAGAGAGAGTGTAGAGGGAAGAGTTAAGAGACTTGAGCAACATCGTGGGGAATGGATGACCGCTGGGGAAAGGAGGCTGAGAAGGCATGGTCAGAGAAGTAGAAGGAGAGTCAAGGGACAGCAGCACAGTCATGGAAACCAAGGAAGGACGGGATGGGTATTTTCTATCCCCAGGTGCCTCCCTCTCAGCTTTGTGTTCTAAGGGTCTACCTCCTCTCAGCTCAGATGTTCTGTGATCCCCTATGCCCAAGGCATAGATAGTCACCACTAGGAGTCCCCATTCCTCTACTTTCCTGGCTGGATTGCACTTGTATTTTTAACCACCACCACCACCCCATTTTCCCATTCCAGCCAGTGTTCTAGACCCAGCTCTGTATGACTTTAGGAAAATTATTGCTCCTCTTGGGGGCTCAATTCCCTCATCGTAGAATTTCTAATTGGTATCTCTGTTTCTTCCCAGCTCTAACATTCCATGTTCTAAGGCCCCTCCCATCTCTGACATTCCATATTCCAAGCTCCCTCCCAGCTCTTGACATTCTCTGGTCTATATTCTAAGGTTATTGACATTTTGTTCCATGTTGTATTTTAAAAAGTCCTTTCTGTCAATATTCTATATTCAAAGGCACCTCCCATCTCTGACACTCTCTGTTCTGTGGTCCCTCCCAGTTCTGACATTCCATGTTCTATGGTTCCTCTTAGTTCTGACATGTTATATTCTCAGATACCCTCCAGCTCTGACAAACTGGGATTTGAGGGGACATCGTGGAGGGAAGGAGGGGAATATGCCTTGATGTACCTGATGTCATCTCCCAAGTGGCCTCTCTCCATAGCTCTCCAGATGTGGTGACAGGTTCACTTTCCCACCCAGGATAATCAGCTTTACCCAGAGAACACAGTGTGTTCTCACCTTAGTTCTGACCCTGACTCTGACCCGTGACCTAAGCTTTCTGGATCTTCAGTTTCCTTATTAGCACCAAGAGGTTTTTGAGGGGTGGGAAGGACTGGAAAAAACCAACATATCCAGAGTCAGAGGGTCCAGGTGGAAATCCTTCAGACTATTTGTGTGGCCTCCCTGGGCCTCAGTTTCCTCCTCTGTAAAGTGAAGAGGATGAATTATATGGTCCCTGGGGTCCCTTTCAGCTCTAACTCTGTGGTCCTATGATTTCTTAGGACCCTTCTAGCTCTTGATCTTGAGATATTTAAGGATATTTAAGACCCTTCAGTAATAGGGCAGCTAGGGGATGCCATAGTGCACAGGGCACAGGGACTCGAATCAGGAAAATTCACCTTCCTGAGTTTAAACCTGACCTCAGACACTTCCAAGCTGTGTGACCCTGGGCAAGTCACTTCATCCCGTTTGCCTCAGTTTCCTCATCTGTCAAATGAGCTGGAGAAGGAAATGGCAAACCCCAAATGCGCTCACAAAGAGTCAGACAACAAAGGCTTTTCAGATTCTGACATTTTGAGATTCCTTCTTCCTGGCCCTCCTAGAGGCCCCAGAATTCTGCTTTTCAAGTTTATCTGGAGGAGAAGGGGAGGGAGCATTTTCCTCACCCAGTTAATCTTTCCCTTTCTCCTCACCCCCAGCCCTTATCACTAACTCTCCAGCCTCAGCAGGCAAAGTCCACCTGCCTTAAACAGTCCAGGATTCCAGAATCCCGGTTTACACCAGGTGCCCTGGAGGTGAGGCTCAACCCCAGGGACTTCCCCACAGAGCCCAGCCCTCCTCATTCTCTGCCAGGACAGGTGGCAGCTGAATGCAACTAAGGCTTGATGTAATGAGTCAAGGGAATGAGAATGGGGTGAGGGGGAGATAGTATACTGGTTCCTTGCCTTTACCCTTTCCAATCTCATAACCCTCTGATCTGTGGCATTTCATTTCTATTTCTTGCAAGCTCCAACCCCAAAAAGCCTAAGCCTGGGTTCATTCTCTCTCTCTCTCTCTCTCTCTCTCTCATTCTCTCTCTCTTCCTCTCTCTCTCTGTCTCTCTCTCCACTATCTTCTGTCTCTCTTTTTCTCTCTCTGCCTCTCTCTGTCTCTGTCTGTCTCCATCTGTTTGTCTTTCTCTCTCCTTCCACTACCTTCTCTCTGTTTCTCTCTGTGTTTCTCTATCTCTGTCTCTCTCTTTCTCTCTCTGCCTCTGTCTCTGTCTCTGTCTGTCTGTCTGTCTCTCTCCCTCCACTACCTTCTCTCTGTCTCTCTCAGAACCATCCAGACAGCACACCAAACACACAACACACTCACAAACACACACACACACACACACACACACACACACACACACAAAACCCTCTCATAGATATAAGAGCTGGCAGGGACCTTAGTAATCACCTACCCTCTGACCCAGTTTTTGGAGTGGAAACAGCCATGGGCCAGACGGACCTTGGAGTAAATCAGGAGGTATGTGCTCTTAGTCTCTGAACTCGAGCTGAACCCTGGGCGACCTAGAGCATTCCCTTCTACTCTCTGGACTGCCCTTCCCCACCTATAAAATGAGGAGGAATTTTGCTGTTGTTTAGTCTTGTACAACTCTCCATGACCCCATTTGGGGTTTTCTTGGCAGAAATACCAGAGTGCTTTGCCATTTCCTCCTCCAGCTCATTTGACAGATGAGGAAACTGAGGCAGACAGAGGTAAGTGACTTGCCCAGGGTCATACAGCTAGTAAGAAGCTGAGGCCAGATTTGAACTCAGGATGATGAGTCTTCCTGACTCCAGCACTAAATGCACTATGGCGCCAACTAGCTGCTACCCAAATTCCACTCAACTCAGCAACTATTTAACCAAGGGCCTAGCCAAGGCTGTGCCAAGCTCTGTGCTCCATGCTGGTCCTATGATTCCAAGAGAGATCATAAGCTCCCCATCACTGGGCGTGTTTGTGCAGAGACTGGTTGGTCCCTTGCTCCCACAGAAGAAAAAGAGTCTGGTGGCCTCGATGGTGGGTTGGCCTAGATGTGACCTTCGTGGGCCATCCCTTCCAGCACAAAACCCAAAGTTCTTCTAAGATTCCAAGAGTCTATAAAGGCAACACAATTCTGAGAAAGTAAAAGTTTATGAGTCTAAGATTTTAAGAGCTCAAAAATTTGAGATAGAGCCTACTATGTGTCAGGCAGGGCAGCTAGATGGCACAGTGGATAGGGCGCCAGCCCTGGAGTCAGGAAGACCTAGTCTCAGACATTTTCTAGCTGTGTGACCCTGGGCAAGTCACTTCACCCTGCCTGCCTCAGTTTCCTCCTCTGTCAAATGAGCTGGAGAACGAAACGGCAAACCGCTCCAGCATCTTCACCAAGAAAACCCCAAATGGGACCGTGGAGAGTTGGACATGTGTCAGGCCCTGTGCTAAGACCAAAAATGAACTACTACCTGCCCTCAAGAGGTTTCCATCCTAACAATAAGAGTGCAAAATCCTCTAGTACAAGATTTGTTGAATCTGTCAGTGAGCCAGAGCCCCTCAGCTAGGTCACCTGGTGTTCATCAAGGAAGACTTCCTGGAGGAGGGGCAGGTTTTACCTTCAGAAATGGAAAATATGATTTATTTGGTGGGTGAGGTGGGGCAGCAGATGTAGCTGCCTCAGTTTGGGGGGCCACTCCCCTTAGGAAAACAAGAGAGAATTAGCTGAGCACAATGCAGGGGGAGGAAAGACACACTGGGGAAGAGCAAATGAGGAAGTTTGGGCCTGTCTGCTTGCTCCTTACCAAAGTGGACCATTTGCCCCAAAGTGGTTAATTTTAAAAGTGGAGAATCTGCAAAACCGGACGAAGCAAAGGCCCATCTGTGAACCAGATGATAATGACAGTAACTTAGACGCATCAGACAAACAGATACTGGAGAACTGAGTGTACCAATTATGTCTCGGTTTCCTAGCCTCAGACGCTTACTAGGCGTATGACCCTGGGCAAGTCACTTAACCTCTGTTTTCCTCAGTTTCCTCAGCTGTAAAATGGGGATCGTAACAGCACCTCCCTTGTGTGGGAGGATTTGTAAAAAGGGCTTAGCACAGAGCACATAGTAGGTGCTATAGGAATGCTTCTTTCACACACACACACACACACACACACACGATAGGATAAGAGGGAGCACCTCTCCCTTCCTTGTAGATGTTATAATTGTCCCCCTTGCCAAGAGGGACAATTTGTGTGGAACACAAGTACACTGTCACACAACTGCCTTGGTAGTTAGTTTTTCTGACCTCTTTTTTTCATTCTCTGTTATAAGGGATTGCTCTCTGCAGGGGAGAGGAGAGAGATGTATTAGGAAAAGAAGGTGAGGTTAAAAAATAATAATATTACAAATTGTTTTTAAAACCTTGGCTCCTGACCTTTATCCACAGGCCTTCCTAGAAAAGAGCTCACCAAAAGTTAGGACCGGGAAAGTGCCTAGAACAAGGGATGGCAGGGCTACAACAGTCCTTAGAACGTTCAAAATGAGAGGGCCCTTAGACTGTCAGATCTGGAAAGAGATCCATTAGAATCTATTCTCAACACCCTCCTTTTGCAAATGAGGAAACTGAGGCAGAGAGGGGCAGAGATTTGCCCATGATTACTCAGTGAGTTAGTGACAGAGCTGGGGATGGAAACCAGGCCTCAGGCAGGGGGAGGATGAAAAACTGTCCAGGCTGGGCGTGGGAAAGATGCCATCTGACCCTGAGCCAGAGGCCTCAGATTGAGGAAGGGACAAGGGTGCCGTTGGTTTCAGGGCAAGGAGCTCTTCCCAGGAGCTCAGGGACTTTTCTCTCTTTTATTTTTAATCCTGCGGTGGCCAGGGCTGGGGTTCTTTGTGGTCTCCGTGGGGAGGCACCCATTTCCTGGGAATCGACGAAAGACTCAAGGACTTCTAGCTTTACCCAAAAAGAGTTCTGTGTTCACAACCGGGGGAACCTAGGTCAGAGGAGGAAACTGAGGCACAGAGAGGTCTGCATGGTCCCTTGTCACTTTCCCCAAGTCACAGGTGGCAGAATGAGGATTTTTTTTCCAGGTTTTTATCCAATCCCAAAACCTTTTGCCTCCTAGGATTCTTCAGGGGCTCCCTGGGTCCTAGTTAGGCGGCAGTCCTGCCGTTGAGAAGACTTCTCCACACCCAAAGAACACAGAGCCCCCTTCACTTCTCAGTTCCCACCCCATGCTCCTGCCCTACTCGGAAATTTAGACAGGATGGCCTCCATGGCTTCCTGGACCTGCCAAGGGGATAAGGGAGGGGCCTTTCCCAGGGCCTTAGGACTTCCCTTTCTCTGGGCTGGCGGCAGAAGCACCCACGGGCCCCTGCGATCAGGGGAGCAGAACTGTGCCTTCTGCCCTACCCTAGGGGAGGACATTCTTCACACTGTGCCGCCCACCCACCCAAAGCTACTCACCCAGACCCATCCCCTAGAGCTCTCCCAGTCTCTCAATGTGTTCCTGGCTTTCCTATGTCCTTCACACCCTTTCCCACATTGGTCGCCTAAGGCTTGGGTCTAGCTAGGTCTACCTCAGTGTTCCCTCAGCGAAAGCCTTTAAAAAAAGCTTCCAGAAAAGAGGAATTTCGTCCTGATCACCCTGGAAGAGGAGAGATGGGGGGGGCCTCCAGGGTTTCTGTTGCAATAGCCCCTCTGGCCTGTGGCTCCAAGAAGATTAAATGTTGGCAGAAGGCCTTGGGGTGGAGCAGGGTGGGTTCAGTGCCAGGATAAGCCAGTCTCCCCACAGCAGGGAAGGACTAGGGGGAAGGAAAGGGGGGTGGGGGGGGTGGGAAGGGAATAGCTCCTCCTCCAGGAAGTTGGCCCCAATACATCCTCTGACTTAGGCCCAGGTTTCTGTGGAGTTCAGGGCCTAGGGCTGATTCAAGTTGTTGCCTGGGCAATTTGAGGGAGAGGTCCTGAATCTGGGGCCTGCCCAGGGTAGACACCACGAGGCAGGAGGCCCAGCCCTACCCTCAGAGGGCTTCCAGGCCAGGGAGGCTGACCCTCGAGTGAAGGCTGGATGACTTCTTAGACATGTATTGAGGTAGATCAGTGAAACATGACATGGTGAGAGAGACAGTTCCTAACCCCAAAGATTTACAGATAAGGAACCTGCAGCCCAGAGCAGGGGCTACTTAGTCAAGGAACGGGGTCCAAAAAAAGGAAAGACACCTGGCCATCTGGGCAGTGAGAGCCTGGAGAATGGGAAGCCCCGATTCTCCTGACATAGATGAAGGTCCAGAGACTGTCACGCTTCCCCAAGAGGGCCACAGAAGGGACAGGTGAGGGTTAATTCAAACCCCTTCCCAGGGTCTATGTTGGAGAGGGGACACATCTCTTCCATTCCCATTCCCGACACTGGAAAGAGGGAGGGAGGATACTCCCCAAGCCGGGACTTTCCTGATCTCCTGGAGATTCTGGGAAATCAGGCCCAACTTGGGGGGGGGGGAGAAAGCTGGATCACCTCTGACTTCCCCCTCCCCAAACAAGAGCCGCTCGCAGACTCTCCCAGACCTTGAGGTCTTCCTCACTCAGCCTTTCCGTAGGTTCTATTCAAATGCCCAGCTTCCTCATGCCCTCTTCTAACTCAGACCCTCACACTGCCTTCCTGTGCCGAACAGAGGGAGCACACCCCAACCTACCCCACCACCCCTCCACCAGCGGGAGCAACGGAAAAAAAGCGATGGAGAGGTAGACACCGGAAGGGACAGAGACAGACACGTCCCTACCCAGCCCAGCTCCTTGAACTCTGACCTGAGCCCAGAACTGTCCCTACCCCTGGCCATCAGGCCCCAAGTTAATGATTGCCAGTGAATTGGAGGGGGAGGGGAGTGGAAGAGGTCAGGTCCAAGTCCAAGAGAAGGTCTGATTATGGCTCGAGGCGGAGGAGGGTGGGGCAGGACATTCTCCCCTACCCACACTCACTTCCATTAATTTGGTCTTGGAGACAGGAGGTGAGACCTGGGATTACACAGCGAGGCAAAGAAACAGACCCTGAAGGCAACAGATTTAATAGCCAACAAGATCTGACAGCCACAGAATGGGGAAGAGGGAACTCTCCAGATCAGCGGAAGGGGGAAAGGGCAAGACAGGGACGGGGCCCTATAGGAGCAGGAAGAAAGAGGCAAAGAGGCCTCATTCATGAGACTTGGAGCTGAAAAGAACCCCTTCATTTTACACAGGAGGAAACAGACTTAGAGATGGGAAATGACTTGCCCAAAGTCACATTCCTAGGAAGATGATTGGAATCTTGGTTCTCTGTCTCTTAAGTCCAGTGCTCTCTATTGCACCACCCTACCACTGGATTGAGAGACAGAGACAGTTAAGAGATGGAGGGATGGAAGCCCCTGGCCTTCCTGACTCCTTCCTGACCTAAGATTCTGTGATTCTTAAAGGACCAGAGGAAGAGATGGGGAGACAGAGACTTTGGGCAGATTTTTCTGGGGCATGGGAGCAGGGAGCATGTAGCTCGGGGGGGGGGGGGGGGGGGGAATAGGGAAGAGAGAATTGGGTCCCTCCCTCCTTCCCTTCCGTGACTCAGTGACCCGGACTCAACCTCAAGCGGGGAGGGTAGGACAGCAGAAGAAAGAGCTGGGAGGAGCCTGGCCCCTGGGGAAAAACGGGAAAGCCCCGGTTTCTCCCAGACACCCCCCCCCCCGCCCCCATTCCTCGAGGGGAGTGGAGGGAGGGAGCCGGGAGAAAGGGAGAGCCAGGAAAGGGAGCTAGTGAAAAGTAGGGAAACCCACAGAGCCAGAGAGCTTGGCTAGAGGGTAAGGGAGGCAGGCTCCAGACGGGACAGAGACACAGGTAGATAGATAGAGGCTGAGAGCCTGTGAGCAGAAGCATCTTGCCTTATTCCTCTCCACCCCGCACAGCCGTTTTCTCCCTCATTCCCATCCCTGTGAGGAGAGAGAAAAAGGAGAAGGGGATCTGGGATAAAAGAGAGAAGGGGGACCCCGTTCATGTATGCAGAGAGGAGAGACATTAAGTAGGGGGAGAGGGAGAGAAGGGGGAGGGCGGCTCCAGGGTTCCTTCCCCTTCCCTCCCAGCGACTCGGTGACTCATGCTCCCCCCAACCAGCTGGGCCTGTTCCCCACCCCCACCCTTGGGCCGCTTCCCTCTGACCTCGGTTGTCCCGCCCCTCCCCCCACCTTTGGTCTCTATCTAGGTCTTTCCAGATCTGGGGCTGTCTTTGACTCTCTCGCCGATTGCCTCGATCTCGGCCTTTCAGTCATTCCACAGGTGTCTGCCCTGTCTTCCGCTCCCTGTCTACTCACCCCTACCTCCTGGAAAATGGGGTGGAGGAGAGAAAAAGGAACAGATAGGGCAGAGCCCTAGAGAAATGGGCAGAAACCAGCGAGAGTGGGAGGGGGCCACGGGCGGCGTAGGGAAACAAGGAGAAACAGAGGACTGGACGGTGTTGCAACGGGAGGCGAGGGTACAGTCAGACACAGGACGGGGACCCCAGAAAGAGGCTGGACCCAGAGGCAGAGACAGAGAGAAGACCCAGAGACGGCGGAGGGGGTAGGACAGGGAATGCGATTAAGAGCACAGCGATAAAGAGTTAGGGCCTAAAGACAGACGGAACAAAGACGTGGAGAGTAGGGACAGACAGAGAAAGTGTCTGAGATCAGACTGAGACATATAAGAAGGATAGACAGGCAGCCGAGACTAAGAGACAATCAGACACGTTGGTTGGTAAGGAGAGAGCAAGAGAAAGTGTGTGTGTGTGTGTGTGTGTGTGTGCGTGCGTGTGTGTGTGTGTGTGCGTGAAAAGACGAGGAAAAAAAAACAACACCCCGGGAGCGAAGGAAGGGGAGGAGAAGCCGGGAGACTTGAGCCCGGAGCCTCCAGGAAAGCCCGGGAGGGAGGGGGCCCGGCCAGCCCGGGGAGGGGGAGGGAGGCGGGGGAGGGCGGAGGCGGGGGAGGGCGGGCGCCGCCCCGGCTCACAAAAGTCCCTTCAGCTCAGCTGGCTGGAGGGGAAGTCCCTGGTGCGCTGCTCTCTGCGCTGATATCTGAGCGGAGCCCAGCCGGGCTGCAGCCTGTGCCCGGCGGCGGCGACCGGGCCTCCCTCCCAGACGGGGCTCAGTCCGCCCCGTCGGCTTTGCACAGCTCCCCGCCCTGCCTCTGCCCCGGCGGGCCCCAGGGAGCCCCCGTGGCAGCCAGGGGCCCCGGCCATGCCCCGATGCCCCCGGGACATGGACGAGGGGCCCGTGGACCTGCGGACGCGGCCCAAAGCCGGGGCCCCCGACTCTGAGGCCACACTGCCCCTGAGAAAGCGGCGCTATCGGGAGCCCCAGGAGTCCCCCGGGCCCGGCATCGTCCCAGCCCCGGAGCCCTCGCCCCAGAGCCCCAGCACGTACCCTGGCCTCCCGGGCCCTGCCACAGCCATCTACTATCCTGGTGAGTGAGGGGGACACAGATGAACTCCTACCCCTGGCAGCCTAAGCACCCCGCCCTCGTCCAGGCCTTGATCCTTGGCTCTACTCCTGTGCTTTCCTGAGCACCCCCCACCTGTCCTGAGGCTGCCACCCGATGCCCAAAGCAATTTTGTTCCGACCTGGGTTGGGCACCCTTGCCTGACATTGACCTGGTTATCTTCCACATATTCCAGCCAAACCCACCCCATCCTAACCCAGGCACCCTTGTTCCAACCCAGCTTGGACACTGGGTGCAGGTGTTCAACCCAGCCTGGGCACCTGCAGCCTGGCCAGCTGCCCTTCCTCACGCTATCTTCGATCTGGACACCCTGGTGTAGTCCTTACCTGGGCATCCTCCCTCTAACCCTAACACCTGTCTGTCCTCTCCATGACCCCCTTACCTCTTCTGATCCTATATCCATGCTAACCCAACTCCCCAAAGACTGCCTCCTCCCTGACCCTTTCCTCTATTCCAAAGTCAGTACATCCTCCGTTTCCCACCCTCCTCCCCAGGCCTGACCGTTCTCAACCTAACCTCCTGCCCAAACCCGGGACCTCTTTCTTCCTTCCCCAATCTGTCTACCCTCACTTCCCGACCCAATCACCCCATGCTTCCTGGATCTTTATCCAGTCCTCACCCTGCCCCCTACAAGGCAACCCACCCTTAACCTGTCCCCCCAAGGCTCTGTCCCCCACCCCAGGAGCAAGGACATTGCACAAACTGGCTGATTCTAGTCACAGTGTGACGTGACCCTGAGTCACCCAGAAAAACCACTGAGAGCCTTGCCCAGGCATCTCCCCCCAACATGCACACACATACAAATAGCCCTCAGTCCATCCCTGGCCCCTAGAACCTCAATGGAGAGAACCCTGAGCTGGAAGGTAGGAGATGTCAGTGTAGTTCTGACTCTGCCACTGACTTGTTCTAAGACCTTGGGAAAGTCTTCTTCCCCTTCTCTGGCCTGTTTCATCCAGTGCAAAGTGATGAATCTGGACTGTCTCTAAGGCTCCTTCAGGCTCTGACATTCTGAAAGGCCAGCAGCCTCATAGAGGAGTACAAATCACAGAGATGCAGAGCTGAAAGAGACCTTGGTCCCAGCTCTTTCATATTACGGGCCAGGAAACTGAAGCCTGAACTGCCCAAGGTCACACAGGTAGCTTATGGCAGAGCCAGGGTTTGAAGTGATGTTCTCAGACACCAAAGCCAATTCTTTTTCTTTTCCCACAGTACCTCCAACCATCTGTCAGGTCTGGCTTCCTATGCTCTAAGCTCCTATCCCACTCAAAGAGTCTGAATTTCATTGACATTCTTCCTTCACACTAAAACCTTTGCTTCCCTCCCCTTCCTTATTTCTGTCCTTAGTAATAATTGTAAAGCACTTAGCACAATACCTGACACCTAGTAAGGCTATGTAAATTAGTTAGGCAGTGGTGCTAGTATTAATACTACCACTAGTTGCAGTAGTATTAGTGCTAGTATAGTAGTAGTAGCAGTTCTACTTAGTAGTAGTAGTAGTAGTAATGCTACTACTACTACCACTACTACTACTACTACTACTACCACTACTACTACTACTACTACTACTACTACTACTACTACTAAGAATGGAGGGGGGAGAGGGAGTCTCAGAGCCTCACACCCTCTCTCCCACAGGCCCCTTCCTATATCCTGCACCAGCCCCATTTTCAGTACTGAGCCTGCCACCACCCACCTACCCAGTGCTCTGCCCCCTGGAGAACCCACTCACTGCTGACATTGCCAAGGCCACAAGACCCGATGAGGATGGAGACACGTGAGTAACCTTTGGACCTCTGCCTCCTCTGAGGACTGCCACACACCCCTCTGCCCCTCCTCCTTCCATAGACCCTCTCCCCCTCCCCCTCTGACAAACACATCCCTGTGCCCCACCTGTGAATCCTTCCCCCCTTGACAGCTCCCAGCTCCCTTTGCTGGTGTCCCCATCTCCCTTCGATTGCCATATGCCCCTCAATTCCCTTCCCCCTTCTGTGTCCCTTTTCCCCTCTCTTTCACTCTCATCCTCACCGCTGCTTCCCCCCCCTCCCAGCCCCAACACAAACACTTCTGCAATGGCTGCCTCCCGGGGAAGCCCCAGACCGCAGGACACACCACAGCCCCAGCTGCTCCCCCAGGCCTGCGTCAGCCTCCCCCTGTACACACACTCGGCCTTAACCCCTTCCGCCCTCAGCTCCCACTGTGAGGGAGGCAGGCGCCACAGGGCTTACTGGAATGGATCTGCTCACTCCTGACCTTAGTGCTGACCCCAAGGGACCCCTCCTGCTCCTGGATCCTGGGGTGGGAAATTGGAGCTGGGAATCTGGAGCGCTGAACCCTCAAAGGGTCAGGCATAGAGGGGATTTAATGCTAGGGTTGGAAAGGAAATGAGGGCCCCAGAGCTGGTATCCTGGGTCCCAGAGGCAAATGAGGCTAGGGGTGAGGGGAAGGAGCTCACTGCCCAGGCCTAGGAAGGGAAGGAGCCTGGAGTCCTAAGGGACACCTGGGTCCCTAGAAGGCTTGGGAGAGGGCTGGGAATCCAACTCCAATCTCCAAAGGGACGGAAGCTGAGGGCTCCCCCAAATGGAGGGAATATGCCCCCAGTTTTTGGGCCCCGGGGTTGCAGGGTCTTGGGAGGGGGAGAGCCCAGCTTGGCCAGCTTCTGCCCCATCCTTTCCCCTCCCCCCTCCCTGGGGCAGGAAGTGGATTCTCCGCCCCCCCCCCCCCCCCCCCCAGCCTGGTTACTGGAAGTCTGTGAGGGCAGGGCCAGCCCCTCCCATCCCCACTTCCTTCGACCCCGCCTCCTCCCTCCTGCCCTCCCCCTCCCTCCAGGCCTCGGTTTATGGGAACTCCGGCCTCCAGCCCCAAGGTTTCTCTGAAATCAGCAACTCCTGCTCCCCTTTTGAGCCCCTCCCACGTACCCTGGGGCCTGGGACCAAGGGACAGGGATGGGGGTGGAGTGGGGGTGGGGCAAGGGGAGAATGAGGAACTGGGGATTGAGTGACCGCAGGTAGAGGCTAAAGGGATGAAGATTGAGGGATGCAGAGAAAGTCAGGAGGGAAAGGCAGAAAGTACCAGTGCGGGCAGATTGGGTGGGAGGGACCCCAGAACTTGGCCTCACTGAAAGGCGCCTTTGGACCATCCACTCCCGTTCCTTCTCTGTAGCTTTACAAAAAGGGGAAACTGAGTCTCAGAAAACGTGATTTGCCTGCAGCTTTGTAGCATTTCCCCTCCCCCTACTCAGCCAACACCATGTGGTTCTCACCCTCCTCTACCCACGGGGCTGGGTGGGACGCAGGGCAGGGATGGGGGAGAGTCAGGAAGCCCACCGGCCTCGCTTCCTCCCAGGCCCCTCCACATCGCAGTAGCCCAGGGCAACCTTCTCGCTGTCCATCGCCTGGTCCACCTCTTCCAACAGGGAGGGCGAGACCTGGACGTCTACAATAATTTAAGGCAGGTGAGCCCAAAAGTCAGGGACCCTACTGGGCTGGAGGGGGACGGGAGGGGTCCCATTGTTAGTTAACCCCTTCTGTTCGCAGGTAGTCTCAACCTGTACACCCTTTCGGGTACTCTTTGATTCCCCCTGGAGATTGTAAGCTCTCTGAGGGCAGGGACTATTCACCTTTGTCTTTGTACAATAGCACCCAGCCTGGGTCACTGAGGGGGTGGGGGGGGCCATCTGGATGCTCAGGGCCCTCACAGCTCTTCTCCTGGGCAGACGCCCCTCCACCTGGCGGTCATCACTACCCTGCCCTCAGTGGTGAGGCTCCTGGTGTCCAAGGGGGCCAATCCCATGGCCCTGGACCGAAATGGCCAGACAGCAGCTCACCTGGCTTGTGAACACCGGAGCTCCAGCTGCCTGCGGGCCCTGCTGGAAACCTCAGCCCCAGGGGTGCTGAGCCTGGAAGCCAGGAACTATGAGGGTGAGGGCCACAGCTGGGGGCCTCAGGGTGGAGGGCAGGTCATAGAACCATGGAGGATGTCATGGGAATAAACATACAAAGGAGGGACCCTTAGAACTTGGGAAGCCCTTAGAACATCATATGCTAGAGCTAAGAGGGCCCTTAGAACATGACACATCAGACCTGGGAGAGCCCTTAGAACATGGAATGACAGAGCTAAAAAGGCCTTTAGAACAGGGAATGACAGAGCTAGGAAGGCCCTTAGAACATGGAGTGTCAGAGCTAGAAGGGCCCTTAGAACATGGAATGTCAGACCTGGGAAGGCCCTTAGA
>NW_020954017.1:294173-295254 GCF_900497805.2 Vombatus ursinus
GAAGGGCCCTTAGAACATGGAATGTCAGACCTGGGAAGGCCCTTAGAACAGGGAATGTCAAAGCTGGGAGGGCCCTTAGAACATGGAATATTAGAGCTGGGAGGGACTTCAGAACATAGAATATCAGAGCTGGGAGGGCCCTTAGAATGTCAGAGGTAGGTAAGAACCTGGAACCCAGGATGTTAAGAACAAAGAATGAAAGGTCAGGTAGAAGGGACCTTGGAAATCACCTCCTCTCAGAGTTCAGGAACTTAGAATCCATGCCCAGAGAAGGGGCTGTCCCTAGGGCCTGCAGAGCCAGGACCAGTCTCCAGCTTTCTTCTCCCTCTATTTCATCTCTCTAAGACCCAGTGATGGGGGCTAGGGAGATGAAGGGAGGGGGCAGGGCTTCCCTCATCTCTGCTTCTGGTCCTGCCTCACCCAGGGCTGACCCCCCTGCATGTCGCTGTAAACACAGAAGACAGAGAAACTGTGCTGCTGCTGTTGGACCGAGGAGCCGACATCGATGCTGTGGTGAGTGGCACAGGAGGCAGGGGAGGGGAGGGTCCAACTGCCAGCCCCTTCCCCAAGTTGGCAGGGTCTTGGGAGGGGGCTCCCTAGGGCGGCTGAGCCCCAGAGCCCAGGGCAAGGAGAGGTCTGAAGAGTGGACTGGACGCAGCAGGCCGCAGGGCATCCAGTGCCTCTCCTCTCTCCTCTTCCCTGCCCAGGACATCAAGAGTGGCCGCTCCCCACTCATCCACGCAGTGGAAAACAACAGCCTGGCCATGGTGCAGCTACTGCTGCAGGTGAGACAGAGACCTGGCTGCCCCCAAACCTGGGCCTCCTTTGTCCCCTTCACTACAATCTAACACGATGATTAAGCATCTGCTAATTACAAAGCTCTGTGCTTGTTGCTAGGGGTATGGAGTTAACAAGAAGCAGGCCCTGCCCTCAGGAGCTTCCATTCTACCCGTATAAGAACAAGGACATGAGCTTTATATACATTATTCCCACCCCAGTATTGCACCTGTCTCCCTTCTCTGTACCCATCTCCAGTCTCTGGCCCCCATCTGTCCCCCAGGGTCTCTGGCCCCTTTCCCCA
>NW_020954017.1:295264-316297 GCF_900497805.2 Vombatus ursinus
CCCCAGGGTCTCTTGGCCCCATCTCCAGGTGCTCTGTCCTTCTCCCCAGGCTCTAATCATTCTCTCTCCCCCCGGCCCCAGCATGGAGCCAATGTGAACGCACAGATGTACTCGGGCAGCTCTGCCCTCCACTCAGCCTCAGGCCGAGGCCTCCTGCCCCTGGTCCGGACTCTGGTTCGGAGTGGGGCTGACAGCAGCCTCAAGAACTGTCACAATGACACCCCCCTCATGGTGGCTCGAAATCGACGCGTGAGTCTTCCCTGGGCCTTGAACTGGGGACCTGTGGAGCACAGAGAGAGAGAGTCAGCCAGCCAGACACAACAGGGTGGCTGCGGGGAGGACAGCCAGTGGAGAAGGGCAGAGAGGTGGAGAGGATGGACACACACAGATGCAGAAGGGGGTAGAAACAGGGGAGAGGCAGAAATGGGGGTGGGGGTGGGCAGAGAAGAAAGGTAGGGACTGAGGCTGGGTCTTGGTGAGCCAGACCGAGCTGGACTTTGGGGAGGTGGGGGTGGGGAACCTCGTATCTAGCAGCTGCCAAAGGTGTGGTAGGCTGGAGTTGGAGAGGACAGCTGCGGTCCGAGGTCCTCCTGTGAGTCACGACCTCTTCCCTTTTCATCTCTCTTCCCCAAAGGTCATCGACATCCTGAGAGGGAAAGCTTCCCGCCCCAGCCCCCAGCCCACGCTGGGGCCAACAGAGCCCAGCCAAGAGGGAAGCACCCCCATCTCTCCTGAAGGTAGCAGCCAGTTTGGATCTAGTGGTGAGAACCCTCAGGGCCCCAGGCATCCTGAGAGCCTTGCCTCCTTCCCTTCCAGATTCCCCGGTCCCTGCTCTAGCCCTTGGTGCCTTCAAGGCTATCCCAGGCATCTGGACCTCCTGATTAAGTAGCCAGATGCCTGTCCTGCCATCCCACGGTCCCGGGAATTCTGATCCTCCAGATCAGGGGTGGGGAACCTGCACCCTCAAGGTTTTGCCCGAGTCCAAGTTTTACAGAACAAATCCTTTTATTGAGGGGATTTGTTCTGTGAAGTTTGGATTCAGTCAAAGGGCCACACTTGAGGACCTAGAGGGCCACAAGTCCCCTACCCCTGGCCCACACTCTTCTCCACTCAGAGAACGGTGTGCCCTTCCTCTCCTCATAGCTCTCTTCTCTTCCAGGGCCACCATCAGCATCTCCGGCTTCCTCCTCGCCACCCCGCTCTCCCCCTGAGGATCCCCCCACTTCACTCCAGGGCCCCCAGATATTCTTCCTGCCAACCCAGTCCCCGACAGCGTTTCTTCCCTACACAGGGCCTCTCCGAGCCCCAGGCCGGCCTGTCCCCCCATCCCCTGCTCCTGGTGGGAGCTGAGGGAAAAGGGAGGAAGGCCTCTGGTATAAAGGGAAGGGCCCCCTGAAAACTGTGAAGGCACATGTCCCCCTTCCTACTGAGACTCACAGGACCAAGGTTTGCACACACCCCCACCTCAAACTTCCTCCCACTCTCCCTCCCTGGCTCTGACCCTCTGCAAGGGGAACTGGGCACCTGGCTGGCACAACCCCCTGCCTGCGCCCTCCTCATTCCCCCCCACACTCTCTGTCTTCGGCACCACCCCAGGGCTCAAGCTCTGGCTACCTCCCTGGGGCTGAGGACAATGTAAATTATTGGGGATTTCAGTTTACTTTTGTAATAAACTATTTTTGTATCATATGGACTCTGTCCGTGTTTGTGTGCGTGCCTGCATGCACAGCGTGTGTGTGTGTGTGTGTGTGTGTGTGTGTGTGTGTGTGTGATGGGCAGGTATGGCCCAAAGAGCCCAGTACAGGGGCAGCTAGGTGGCGCAGTGGATAGAGCACCGGCCCTGGATTCAGGAGGACCTGAGTTCAAATCTGGACTCAGACACATAACACTTACTAGCTGTGTGACCCTGGGCAAGTCACTCAACCCCATTGCCTAGCTAAAAAAAAAACAAAGAGCCCATTACATAGAGGCAGGAGTCCTGCCTGGTCCTAGCTCCTCTCTTGTTTCCCATTAGCTGTGAAACCTGGGACCACTTGGAAAGACAGCTCACTATTGGACAGGGTGCTGTCCCTGGAGTCCAGAGAGACCTGGGTGTGAATGAATCCCAGCGGGGTGACCTCTTTAACTCTCAGAGGCCTCCACTATATACTAGAACTCCCCAGGCCTGGGGTGATGCCAAGATGGCAGAGTGGATGTGAGACCCAATGGAAATGTCATTTCTCATCGCTATGCCCCCTACCCCTCTCTGAGTCTCAGTTTCCTGCCTAGAAAATGATGCTTACATGGCCAGTCTCGTCAGGATGCTGTGGGGAAAGCACTTGGTAGAAGCCCAGGTGGCAGGTTGGTGGATGGTTGGGATTGTGCTGGCGACAAGAGTGTCCTGGAATGAGTGTTGCGCCCGCCTTTGGGTCCCGCCTCTCAGACCTGGACTGGGGTTAGGGCACACCAGAGCCCCCAGAGTCCTGTCCTCAACCTGCTCCTGGGTGTGATCTTAGGAAAGCACATCCCCCTTCTGTCCAGTGAGGAAACTGGAGATCTTCAAGACCCCTCCCACATCTTAGTTTTTTCTTCCAACTCTGACATTCTGTGTTCTAAGTTCCCTCCCAGCTCTGACATTCACTGTTCTAAGGCTATACATTTAGGAGCAGAAAGGGACCTTATTAGGTCATCCAGTCATGGTACAGATGAGTAAACAGGGAGAGTAGAATGCCCTGCCCAAGGCTAGCAGTCAGGGGAGTTCAGTCCCTAAAGGAGCTAGTTTCTCTTTCTGGGCCTTAGTTTCCCCGGCTGTACAAAAAGGTCCAGATGGTCTTCATTGTCCTTTCACCAAAGACATTCTATGATTTACCCCTCTCTTTGTCAGGGATGGCCCCAGGTTCCCATCTAGACTTCTCAGGTAGACGTTCAAGGCCTCCACACACCTCTTGTGTTCCACCAGGTCAAGCTTCTCCACAAAATGGGTGCTCCTGTCTTTGCCCGGAGTCAAGGGTGGGTTACCTGTGGCCTTGAGGCCACACGTGGCACTTTGGGTCCTCAAGTGCAGTCCTTTGACTGAATCCAAACCACAGAACTAATGCCCTTCATAAAAGAATTTGTTCTGTAAAACTTGGACTCGATCAAAAGGCCGTACCCAAGGACCTATAAGGCCACATGGACCTCAAGGCCATGGATTCCCCAACCATGGCCCAGACTATTCTTGCCTAACTGAAAGGCCCTCCCCATCCCCTTCCCTTCTCCTACCCACCCCACTCTCCTTCAGGGGCCAGCCCAGCTCTTTGCCTCTTCCAGACAGTCCCTCCTGTTCATCTCTAGCCACATGGGAGCCTCCACAGGGATGAGTCTGTCCCCTTCTAGAAGTCCTGCTCCCCTCCTGCCCAGGGCTAAGGTTATATAGCCTATGTCTGTCTTCCTCAAAGGGCCTCATCCACTTGGGACTCTTTGGAAAGGATTGTTGAATGGCTCTGTCTGCCTACATGTGTGACTCTGTGTATGTGGAACCTCGTGTCTATGTATGACATGTGTGTAAACACATCGCTGGATCTAATGGGTGTGTAACTCTGGGGACAGAAAAGATGGGACCTTGTGTCTGTCTCATTTATTTGTTAAATTCTTACTATGAGCAGGTCATCTGGTAAATGCTGAGGATTCAAAGAAAAGGCGTAAACAGTCCCTGCCCTCATGAAGCTGACATTCTAACAGGAGCAGATAACAAATACAAATAAATCCGTACATGGTAAATTCCAAACAGATGGGAGGGGGCCTCAAAGGGGAAGGGACCAGCAGCTGAGAGGTCCAAGAAAAACCTCCTGGGCTGAAACTAAAGGCAGTAGAAGATTCCAAAGAGCAGGGATGGGGAGACAGAGTGTTCCAGGCATGGGCAACAAGAGCCAGTGCAAAGGCATGGAGGTGGGAAATTAGAGATAGAGTATCCGGTGTGAGGAACAGCAAATAGGAGAGTGTGATTGGATCACATAAGACTTGGAGTCAAGAAGACCTGAGTTCAAATCCTCCCTCAGGCACTTCCTACCTGTGTGACCATGGGCAAGTCATTTAACCTCTGTTTGCCTCAATGTCCCCAAATGTAAAATGGGAATAATAATATATCAATGATATGAATATTTATAATAATAATAATAATATACTACTAATATATGTTAACTCCAGTGAGTTAACCTAGCACTTTACAATCCTTAAAGCATTAAAGAAATGCTAGCTATTATTATTATTATTATTATTGCTGTCAATAAACAAGCATTTGTTTATTTTTAAAGGTTTGTTGTTGTTGTTGGGTCATTTCAGCTGTGTCTGACTCTCCATGACCCCATTTGGGATTTTCTTGGCAAACACACTGGAGTAATTTGCCATTTCCTTCTCATTTGACAGATGAGGAAACTGAGGCAAACAGGGGGAATTGACTTGCCCAAGGTCGCACAGCTAGGAAGTGTCTGAGGCCGAATTTGAACTCACAAAGATGTGCCTTCCTGACTGCGGGCTGGGCACTCTATCCACTGTGCCACCTAACTGCCCCTTTTTCTTTTTAAATTTTATTTTATTTTCAATTCCAAATTATCTCCCTCCCCCACATATTAAGAAGGCTCATTATACATATGAAGTCATGCAAAACATGCCATTGGCCATGATTACAGCCCTTACTGCCCGCCCATCACCGCATGTCTGACTTTGGGATTGTGTGCACGGCTGTGTTGGCGTGCATCTGTGTGGATGTGAATGGGGAGGGCTGAGGACTGTGTCTGCCTGTGTGGGACTGGGTACCTACATGGCTGTGGATGGGACAGCTATAGACACGCATATGTGTGTATGCTTACACGTATAGCCTTGTCAGTATCTGTGTGTGCACGGGGCCGCTGATGTCTCTGGGTTTGAGTATCTCTACATGGCTGTGTCCAGATGTGGGCTGGTATATGCGACTCTGCCTTTGCGTGTCTATAATCTTCAAGTGCCACAATGTATCACAGTGTATGTCTGTGTGGGTGGGGAGATGTGTCTTTGTGGAACTGTGTGCCTCTGGGTGTGACTAGTGTAGGTATCTCGGAGCCCCTAGGTGGCGCCATAGTACATAGAGTGCTGGGGGCCTAGCGTCAAGAAGACTCCTGAGTTCAAATCCAGCCTCAGATGCATACTAGCTGTGTGACCCTGGGCAAGTCACTTCACCCTGTTTGCCTCAGTTTCCTCATCTGTCAAATGGGGACACTGGAGAAGGAAATGGCAAACCACTGCAGCATCTCTGCCAAGAAAACCCCAAATGGGGTCACAGAGAATCAGACATGACTGAACAACAACATTTTATGTTATCAGTAGGTCTCAGTATGTACTGATACAGACAAGGACAGCTTGAGAGACAGGGTGGGATGGTGGTTAGAGAGTCCTCCGGGAACAGGCGGGTTTAAGTCCAGTCTCTGAAACGTGCTGACTGGGTGACCCTGGACAGGTCATTTAACCTCTCAGTGCCTCAGGCAGCCCTTTGAGTGAGCGGAGACCTGCCTTGGTAGAGGGAGTTTCCTCACATGGAAGTTCCCAATGAAATCACAAGTCCACTACTTATCCACAGCTTTGAAAGCTATGTGTTGAATTTATTAGATATTTAAAAGGAAAACCAAGGTGTGTGTAATAAGAGTTTCACAGTTTCACAGACAATCTTCTTTTCTTTTTCTACTTTGTGGAAATGTTCATATGAGAAGAGGTGGGACAGGAGTGGGGGGATTTGGGTTGGGGGGGTAGGGATGCCAGGAGAAAGGGAACAAGCATTTATTGCCTACTATGTGCCAGGCACTGCACTAATTGCTTAACAATTACTATGCCGTTTGATCCTCACAACAACCTTGGGAGATAAGTAGTCTTATCATCCCCATTTGACAATTGGGGAAACTGAGGCAGACCGTAACCATGTGACTTGCCCAGGATTACACAACTAATAAGTGACTGAATCCAGATTTGAACTCAGATCTTCCTGGCACTGGGCACAGAGCTCAGTCTACTGCTCTAAATATATATATATATATATATATATATACATATATTTTAAATAATAAAAAATATGTGTCTCTGTTTAGGAGGGAGACTGTGTGTGATTCTGCAGTAGCAGACTGCTTAGTGTCCCTGTCGCCAGTCTCTCCCCACTCCATTCCATCCACCACTCAGCTCGTATGATGGTCTCACCATGTCACTCTCTACCTAATAAACTCCAAGGACTCCTTAATATCTTTAGTATCAATTATAAAATCCTCTGTTTGGTTTTTAATTATTGTTCAGTCATCTCAGTCGTGTCTGACTCTCCATTTGGGGTTTTCTTGGCAGAGATACTGGAGTGGTTTGCCATTTCCTTCTTCAGCTCATTTTACAGATGAGGAAACTGAGGCAGACAGGATTGAGAGACTCGTCCGGGGTCCCGCAGCTAGGAGGTGTCTGAAGCTGGGCTTGAATGCAGGAAGGTCTTTCCCAACTTCAGGCCAGGCACTTTATGCCCTGTGGTGACACACAGTAGGCTCTTAATCAATGTGTATTAACTAATAGACTTTGTGGCTGTGTCTCCCTGTGTGAGTAGGTCCCAAGTCTGCATGTGTGTGTGCCCGTGTGTTTACATGTGACTGGATGTAACTTTGGCTATCGGCTCTGGTTGCTTTTGTAGTATCTGTAAGTGTGGGACTGTGTGTGTGTGTGTGTGTGTGTGTGTGTGTGTGTGTGTGTGTGTGTGTATGTGGATGCTCACACTCAAGGTCCTCTTTTCCCCTGAGAGGGCCATGGAGCGGGATGGGAGGAGGGTGGGGAGCCTCCTGCCCTGACCATCTTCCTTGGCCCCTGCTGGACTGAGAGCTGGCAGGGAAGGTTGGGCAGGAGGGACCACAGTGCCCCCTTGTGGCCACCAGCCCTGGCCTGCTGCTGCCCCACCTAGGCTCCTCTTAACTGGTTCCACCAGTTCAGAGTCTGGACTCCCCTCCCCCATGCACACCTCCAGCTTGGAAGAAACTGGGCCCCTGCCCCACCCTGCCCAGCCCCACCCCTTCAGCATACCTGCCCCCTAACCTCTGCTCACAGAGCCTTGGCTGGCCCTCTGCGGACCTCAGCTCCTGAGACCTCAGGTCAGCTCGTCTCAAGAACCCAGGGGCTCCCGTGTCCTGCTCTGAGCTCCCTCTGAAACCCAGGGGCCTACCATCCCACCTTGCTCCCTATCAGGAGTCCAGGCACCTGGGTCCTCAGGCCTGCTGCCACGTGGGCCTCAGACCTTCAGACCATCTTCCTCTTGGCCTCTCCTGGACTCCAGCATCCAGGGCACTGGACATTGTCCTCAGGAAGCCAGGTGTTTTACCCTACCAGTGCCTGCCTCCACCCTCCCCTTCCTGCCCACACCCTTGGGCGGGCATTTCTCAGCCTTCTTCCTCCCAGGGCTTAGCTCTCCATGGCCTCCTCAGGCTGGCCAGGCTTGGCCCGGGGTCCCCAGGGGGAGAAGAAGGCCTTGGCCCGGGCTCTAAGGGCACTAGGGCATCTGGAATCTATCCTGTGCCGAGCCCCCCACCTGGATTCCAGCCCCCCCTCCTTGCCTGACCTGCTCCCACAGATGGCCAGGCTGCTGCAGCAGGTGGCTGAGGCCAGGAAGCAGGCGGCAGGAGGGCTCCAGGAGCCCGGGGGGGCCGCTGATTTCCTAGCTGGCTTCCTCACCAACCTGGGCCAGAAGGTGCAGCAGGCAGCCATCCTCTTCCCTGCAGGGGACAAGGCCCTCTGGGAGGGCCCTAGCCACAGGTGAGGAGGGGGGAGGGCTGACTCCCCATCCCCATCTCCAGGGCTCAGCCCCCTATCTCCAATCCGCCCAGAGTCAGCTGCTCCAACTGACACTGGCCAGGTTGGACCAGTCCAGGGGCCCGCGCCAGGGAGACCAGAGGGATTGGTTTCCACGCCCCCTACCCTCCTTTGTGGGTCCTCTATAGACCCTAACCCTAGGGGGCAAAAGAGATGCTAGCTGACCATCGTAGGCCTTACCAACCACGTCCCCTGGGGGGTTAGAATCCCCGATCTGATTTGGGAGGGACCAAGGAAGCAGCAGGCAGCTGGGTGGTGCTAATGGACAAAGTTCGGGGCTCGGTATGAGGAAGTTCAAACCTGCCCATCAGGCTTTTATGTGTGACCCTGGACGATTCACTTGACCTCAGTTTTCTCATCTGCAAAATGGGGGTAATAACACACCACCCTCTCAAGGTTGTTGTAAACATGAGCTGAGAGGAAATCTGTAAAGCGCTTAGTAAGCTTTCAAGGGCTTTGTAAATGTTTTTGCGGTTCCGGGATTTTTCAGTTGTGCCTGACTGTCCATAATTCCATTTGGGGTTTGCTTGGCAGAGATACTGGAGTGGCTTGCTATTACTTTCTCCAGCTCATTTTACAGATGAGGAAACTGAGGCCAACAGGGTGAAGTGACTTGCCCAGGGTCACCCAGCTAGGAAGAGTCTGAGGCCGGATTTGAACTCAGGAAGCTGAGTCTTCCTGACTCCAGGCCCAGCGCCCTGCGCACTATGGCGCCCCCTAGCTGCCCCACATAAATGCTAACTACTATCATGACTACTCAGAAACCATTGGGTCCCCTCTACCACATCCCTGAAACGTGGTCATGCAACCATGGCTGGAAGCCTTTCACTGACAGGCAGCTCACTACCTGCAAAGGCCACCTCGTCCGCTTGTTCATTCCTCTTCCTTAGCTCCTTGGTGCCACCTCCCTAGTTGGGGGGGAGGGGAGGGAACCCACACAGAGAATGGGCCTAATTTCTTGGTTGACTGATAACCCCAACCCCCAAGCTTCTTTCCTCTATCCCCAGTTCCCTCAGCTGACCCTGGTAAGCCAGGCCCTCTAGTCCTGCTTCCCCATAGCCCCTCACCTCGCTCCATTCATACTCCAGATGGGGGCTAATCTGGCCAGAGTGCAGGGACAACTGTCACCTCCCCCACTCTGGATGCCAGGAGTATCTTGAGAGAGCAACTGAGAGAGAACTGGCCTCCGAGTCAGGAAAACCTGGGTTCAAATCTCCCCTCTGACACATCCTAGCAGGTCAATTCACCTCCCTGTGCTTTGGGCAACTCCGAGCCCCTTGAGAGGCAGAGGATATGCGGGGCTGCGTGGTCGAGGGAGTATGTTCATTCCTGTACTAGTGGCTTTATCCCAAATGCATTGGTGGCTCATCCGGGGGGCCCTACAGACTGTCCTGGTGATCTTCTGGACCCTGTCATGAGGACTCCCACACATCTCACCCAGGGAACCCTAAGGGTTGTGGTACTTCCTGAGGACCCTCGGGTAGGGAGGGGTGTCTGGTCAGGGATGTGGGGGCAGCAGGGTTCTCATGACTTCGCCGTGGCCTTTCCCCAGGAGGCAGCTGACCAAGCTGGCCCTGATCTTCAGTCACATGCTCACAGAGCTCAGAGCCCTCTTCCCTGACGGTCGCTACTACGGACACACGTACCAGCTTAGCAAACCCCAGGCTCAGGAATTTTGGAGAGAGAAGTGTGGAAAGAGGTGAGCCACGGTGGACCCCTCCCTCCTCAACACAGCATCCAGCCATCTCACCACCATCTCACCACTATTCCCATCACCACACAAGGCAACTCAAGGGCCCTTCTGTCTAGCCCCCCATCTCTTGTCACCCTCTGGATCCAGGTGACAGTTATAAAATGTCAGTGTCAGAGCTAAGAGGGTCCTTAGACATGGAAGGTCAGGACTGGGAGAAGCCTTAGAACGGAGAATGTCAGAGCTAGAAAGGCCCTTAGGACAAGGGATGTCAGAGCTGGGAGGGCCCTTAGAACAGGGAATGTCAGAGCTGGGAGGGCCCTTAGAACAGGGAATGTCAGAGCTAGAAAGGCCTTTAGGACAAGGGATGGGAGAGCTGGGAGGGACCTTAGAACAAGAGACATCAGAGCTGGGAGGGCCTTTAGAACAGGGAATGTCAGAACTAGAAAGGCCCTTAGGACAAGGGATGTCAGAGCTGGGAGGGCCCTTAGAACAGGGAATGTCAGAGCTGGGAGGGCCCTTAGAACAGGGAATGTCAGAGCTGGGAGGGCCCTTAGAATAAGAGACGTCAGAGCTGGGAGAGCCCTCAGGCCCCATCTGGCCACATCTCTTTTTAAAGGTGGTCAGCTGAAGCCCAGGGAGGTGCCCACTACCCTTTTCCCCTTCAGGACCTTCAATCCCTACCCTCAGATGGTGCCATGGTGCTTCTGAGCCAGGGAGGAGGTAGGGGCAAGCTTGTCTCTCTGACCTCTTAGGTGTGTGGTTCCATGGGAAGAATTTGAGAAACTTCTGAGCTCCTGCCACCCTGTGGTGCCTGGTCCTATGGCCCAGGCCCTGAAATCCACCATCGACTTAACCGTCAGCGGCCATGTGTCCATCTTTGAGTTTGACGTCTTCACCCGCCTTTTCCAGGTCTCCAGAGGGCCTGGGGGTCAGATGGACCCTAAGGGCCTAGGGTCCAGGATGCTTGAGTCCCTGAGTGGGTTAAGGGATCAGGACACCTGGGTCCCCAAGAAGAGAGGAGGGATCCAGATGCTTAGATCCCCGGGGGGACGAGAGTTGGGAGATCAAGGTGCCCGGGTTCCAGAAGAGAGTGAGGGCTGGGGGATCAGGATGCTTAAGCCTCTGAGGGGCAAGGAAGGCCCCCTCCTCTTACATCTATATTCCTTCCCAGCCCTGGTCCTCTCTCCTCAAGAACTGGACCCTCTTGGCTGTTACTCACCCCGGCTACATGGCCTTCATCACCTATGCAGAGGTGAAGGCCCGCCTGCAGAACTACCTGGACAAGCCTGGCAGGTGGGGGCTATCGGGGAGGGGACAGGGCAGGGAAGATTGGGGGGGTACACTGGGGGTATGGGGAGGTCCCTAGACAGGGCCAGGACTGCGAGGCCCTGCTGAGCCTGACCTTTCCTCCCCTAAGCTACATCTTTCGCTTGAGCTGCACCCGCCTAGGTCAGTGGGCCATTGGCTACGTGAGCAAAGACGGCCAGGTCCTGCAGACGATCCCTCTGAACAGGCCACTTTTCCAGGCCCTGAGAGAAGGCCAGAAGAAAGGCTTGTGAGTCCTGACCCTGACCCTGACCTGCACTGCAGGCCCCCATCCTTCCTCGCTCCTCTCTCCGGCCCCCTTCCTCTAGAAAAGGAAAGTGGGGCACCAGACGATCTCTGGGATTCCTCCCACTTCAGACATTCTGTGGCTGCTGAGTGACTGTGGATAAGTCACTTCCCCACTGGGGACCTAATTTCCTCCACTGCCAAAGGGAGGCGTTGGCTTGCGTTTCTCACTGGCCTTCCAGCTCAGAGCTCTACTGAGATCCCCTTTCTCCCTTAGCCCTTATCCGGCTACCATTTGCAGCAACCTCCACCAGAGGGCAGACTTCTCCACTCAATCCTAGGACTGCGTCTATCAGATCCTTATTTGAGCTGCCCTCAGTTCCCTTCTCCGTTAAAGGAGGAGGCCAGGACAAATGACGTCCAAGGCCCCTTCCACTCTCTGACCTTAAGTCTCCCTACTGCCAGTCCGGACTTTCTTTGTTCTAAGGGCCCTTCTTATTCTAATAGTCTATGATCTAGGCTGCCTTCCAATCTCAGGCACTCCATATGCCCAGCTGTGTGACCCTGGGCAAGTCCCTTCACCTCTGTCTTCCTCAGTTTCCTCATCTATCAAATGGAGATAATGATAGGACCTAATCTCTCAGGATATATGGTCTCATAGTATATGTGATCAAGGTTTAAAATGAAATAATATGAAATATTTTTGCAAAACTTGAAGCACTATATAAATGCTAGATTCTGTTATCATCATCATTGCTCAGTCGTTCGGTGGTGTCCAACTCTTTGTGACCCCAAAGACTATGCATGGCATGCCAGGCCCTTCTTTCCTCCACACTCTCCCAAAGTCTGTCCAAGTTCATGTTCATTGTTTCCATAACACCATCCAACCATCTGATCCTCTGCTGTCCCTTTTTCTTTTTGTCTCCAATCTTTCTCAGTATCAGAGTCTTTTCCAGTGAGCCCTATCTTCTCATGATGTGGCCAAAGTATTTCAACTTCAGCTTCAATATTTGGCCTTCCAGTGATCAGCCTGAATCAATTTCTTTAAGCATTGAATGATTTAATCTCCTTGCTGTCCAAGGGACTCTCAGAAGTCTTCTCCAGCCTCACAATTCAAAAGCATTGATTCTGGGGCACTCAGCTTTCCTTATAGCCCAACACTCAGAGCCATATGTTACTGCTGGAAAAACCAGAGCTTTGACCATACAGACCTCTGTCAGCAAGGTGATGTCTCTGCTTTTCAGTGTGCTGGCCAGATTTACCATAGCTTTTCTTCCAAGGAGTCTTAATTTCATGGCTGCAGTTGCCGTCTGCAGTGATCTTTGAGCCCAGAATACAAAATCTGACACTGCTTCCGTTTCTTCTTCCTCTATTTGCCAGGAAGTGATGGGATCAGTTACCAAGATCTTAATTTTTTGATGTCAAGCTTCATAGCAGCTTTTACACTCTCTCTTTCACCCTCGTCAAAAAGCTTCTTAATTTTTCTTCATTTTCTTCCATCAGAGTGCTATCATCTGCATATCTGAGATTGTTGATATTTCTCTACCACCCTGGCATTTTCTATGATGTACTCTGCATATATGTTAAATAAATAATATGACAATATACAGCCTTGTCATACTCCTTTTCCGATCAAACCAATCAGCTGTTCCATGTTCGGTTCTAATTGTTGCTTCTTGGCCTGAATACAGGTTCCTCAGGAGACAAGTAAGATGATCTGGTACTCCCATCTCTTTGAGAACTTGCCACATTTTGTTGTGATCCACACAGTCAAAGGTTTTAGTCTAGTCAATGGAGCAGAAGTAGATGTTTTTCTAGAACTCCCTTACTTTCCCCATATTCCAGCAAATGTTGGCAATTTGGTCTCTAATTCCTCTGCCTCTTTGAGAACCAGCTCGCTCTTCCATTAATTCTTGGTTCACATATTGCTGAAGCCTAGCCTGCAGAATCTTAAGCATATCGTTGCTGGCATCATTGTTTGGTAATTTGACCAACCCTTGGCATTGCCCTTCCTTAGGATTAGGACATAATTTGATCTTTTCTGATCCGGTGGCCTCCGTTGAGTTTTCCAAATTTGCTGACATATTGAATGCAGCACTTTAAGAGTATCATCTTTCAGGATTTTAAACAGCTCAGCTGGGATTCCATCACCTCCACCAGCCTTATTGCTAGCAATGCTTCCTAAGGCCCACTTGACTTCATTCTCCAGGATGCCTGGCTCCAGATCAGTAACCACACCATCATGGTTATCGGGCATGTTAAGGTCATTACATCATTCTATTTTCCCTTTAAAGTACCAACATTTCTTATTCTAAGGACCTTCCCAGCTCTGACATCCTCTGTTCTAAGTTCTTTTCAAGCTAGGACATTCTGCATTCTAAAGGCCCTCCAACCTCAGTTCCAATGTTCTCCCCTAGCCCTCCCACTCTAAATATCCAATAGCTTCCTGGGACTGTCTCTCTGGAGCTCTGAATCTGCTCACTTCCTCTGCGGATGGGTCACTCTGTGGGCCAGCGTTTCTCCTCTTGGCTCAAGAGCACCGGATGCCTCAGACTTTGTGAGGCACAAAGTTAAACACCTACCCTCAAAGACCCCCCACTCTGACAATGCCCTTGGCAGGGGAGGGCTTGGCCGGTCCAGGCTGACATCCTGGAGGAGGACATTGTGAGTAGAAGGAGAAAGATGCTAATAAGCAGAGAAGAGACAGAAGGGTTGACCTGGAATCAAGTACGCCCAGGCTGTGCTTGATAGGAAGGGAGGCTAGGAATTGTTTGTGAATTCTCCTCATTCCTCACCCCCATGAATGCTGCACCGTCATGTCCCCTCAGTTACCTCTATCCCGATGGGAGGAATGTGAATCCAGACCTGTCTGAGCTGGCAGAAATAAAGGACCACAGACACATTGAGGTCTCACAGGTAAGCTCCCCCGTTTATCATCCCCCTGCTATCCCACCTGCCCCAGAATCAGTCAGCAGTGACCTCTCAGTCATCTGCACAGCCCTGATGGTTCTGACCAGTCTCTCCCTTTTCCTGTAGCCCTCCTTTTTAGTGTTGGAGCTAAAAGGTCTTCAGAGTATAGAATATGGAATGTCAGAGTTGGGAGGGACCTTAGAACAGGGAACGTCAGAGCTGGGAGGGCCTTTAGAACATGGAATGTCAGAGCTGGGAGGGCCTTTAGAACATGGAATGTCAGACCTGGGAGGGCCTTTAGAACATGGAATTGTCAGAGTTGGAAGGGGTCCTTAGAACAGGGAATGTCAGAGCTGGGAGGGCCTTTAGAACATGGAATGTCAGAGTTGGAAGGGGTCCTTAGAACAGAGAATTTCAGGGCTGGGAAGGCCCTTAGAACATAGAACATGAGTTGTCAGAGCTGAAAGAGTTCTCACTAATTAATCAGTGGGCATGTCTATAGCCCCTCCATATACCACGCCCCTGTGCTGGGGTTACAAAGACAGAAATGCAGCCTTTCTCATCCTCAGACTCACATTCCTTTACGGCAGACAATATGTTCTTAAATAATATGCAAATGATTACAAGGCACACTGGGGTGGGGAGGAGCACCAGCACCTGGGGGTGGGAGGAGGAAGAGAATAATAATAATAATAGTAATAATAATACTTGGGCAGCTTGGTGGCACAGTGGATAGAGCGCTGGGCCTAGAATCTTAAGAAGAGCTGAGTTTAAATATGGCCTAGGACACTTCCTAGCTGGGTGACCCTGGGCAAGTCACTTAACCTCTGTTTGCCTCAGTTTCCTCATCTGTAAAATGGGGATAATAATAGCACCTACCTCCTAGGGTGGTCAGGATCAAATGAGACAATAATTGTAAAGGGCTTTGCAAACCTTAAAGTGCTATGTAAATGGGAGATATAATAATAGCTAACAATAACCTAACATTTCCATAGTGCTTACTGTGTGCCAGGCACTGTGCTAAGTGCTTTACAATTAGGATTTCATTTGATCTTCACACATACCTGAAAGATAGATGCTATTATTATCCCCATTTTACAGTTGAGGAAACTGAGGCAAACAGGGATGAAGTGACTTACCCAGGGTCACCCAGCTAGAAAGTGTCTGAGGCTGGATTTGAACTTAGATCTTCCTAATTCCAGCTGCCATGATCAAAATAGGCTTCAGGGATTGGTCTAGGAGTTGAGCGAATACAGATTCAAAGAACAGAGGTGAGAAAGGACTGAATTTGAGGAGTGGAGGACTGTGAAAGGCCATGCAAAGGGGATGGAATGGAATGCGACAGAACAGTGAGAAGAGTTAGCTGGACCACCGAGGATGGAAAGCAGAGTGAGGAACTTCTCTCCGGCTGTCCCCATGCCTGGAATGTCCTCCCTCCTCTGCTCGGACTACCGACCTCCCTGGCCTCCTCTGAGTCTTAACTAAAATTGCACCTTCTACCAGGAGCCTTCCCCAACCCCTCTTAATTCCAGGGCCTTCCCTCCATTAATTATCTCCTATTTATTTTCTAGCTAGCTAGCTTGTTTGCTTGTTGTGCTCCACCCCCATTAGACTGCAAGCTCCTTGAGAGCAGGCATTGTCTTTTGTCTCTTTTTGTATCCCCAGCACTAAGCACAGTGCCTGGCACATCGTAGGCACTTAGTAAACGTTTACTGAATTGAATTAATGTATTAATTATAAGGCCAGAAAGGTAGATTGTGAAGGGCATTAAGTGCCAAAGCAAGGCATTTGTACTTGATTCTAGAGGCAACGAGAAGCCCCTATAGTCTCCTGAGCAGAGGAGTGACACGGCCAGACCCATGATTTGGGAAAAACCCAAATAGGGTCACAAAGAGTTGGACGTGACTGAACAATAACAAAAATATGAATGATGATTCAGTGAAGAAGACTGAGAAGGAGCAGCCAGACAGGGAGGAGGAGAGCAGTGTCACAAAAATCTGAGGAGGGAGGAGTACCCAGAAGGAAAGGGTGATCAAGAGTGTTGAATACTGTGGAAAGAGAATGGGGAGTGAGGAAAGACCACCAAATTTGTCAGTGGACAGAGCAATGGTCACTTTGGAAAAAGCCATTTTGTTTGAGTGATAAGGTTAAAAGCTATATTGTGCTGGTGTTTCTGGGTGGTGAGGAGCAAATTTATTGAATGTGTGAAGAACTCAGGAAGATATGAGTTCATATCCAACCTCGGATGGACACAGAAAGGGAGACTTTCTGAGAACAGCAGTGAAAAGGAAGAAAAAAAAAAAGATGATTGTTAAGGAAACGATTGGGCCAAGGGCAAGATCTCTAGGACCAGGGAGAATATTTTTAGGTAGCACAGAAAGAGATAGGAAGAAAGACTGATAAATTGAAGAGAAACTGGGAAGGGGGGAGGGTAGGCCAAGAACAAAAGTTGGGCGAGCAAGGATGAAGCCTGTGGGGTCATTTTCAGAGACCAGAGGAAAAAGAGAGAGGACTTAAGACACAGAAACATCTGAAGTGAAGAGAGAGGAGATGAAGGAGGTCGCATGGGATGATCTCAATTGTCTCATAAAATGTTAAGCCAGTTCATCTGCACAGAGCAAATGGGGTGGAGATGGATTGGGGGGCTGAGAAGAGAGGAGGCAGCTGGGGGGAGTTCATCAGAGAAGAATAAAAAGATTTCCAGGCAGTAAAGAGAACCTGATTGAAGTTAGCATGTATAAATCTTTTTTTTAATTATTATTATTTTAGGTAATTGGGGTTAAGTGACTTGCCTAGGGTCACACAGCTAGTAAGTAAGTGTCAAGTGTCTGGTCTGAGACTAGAGTTGAACTCAGGTCCTCCTGACTCCAGGGCCGGTGCTCTATCCTCTCTGCCACCTAGCTGCCTCTTACATGTATAAATCTTACAGCAATGTGAAAGGGATGGTGGGGTGACCACTACTATTTTGTCCTCCATTCTACTAATGATGGTTTTTCCCTGTATAAATGTTTCTTCTGGGAAGTAATATCCAAGAATCTGTAAATCTCCATCTTTTTGTTAGCTACAAGCCCCCCACCAGAGACAGGGATTCTGGCAAAACACCCATGTTAGACATATTTCTATCTTTACTCTGAGGACGCTCCACCCCACCCCCAACCCCATCATTTGCTTCTCACCAACTGCATTTCCAATAAGTACAACATCAATACGAATGGCCGGCAGGTATCACTATTTATAAAGACAAAGTAAACATTTAAAACAAAGAAAGACAAGCAGCTTCCCCCTCCCCAAGCCCAAAGGAAAAGGCTTCCCGTGAAGGAGCTGAAGGCAGGAATTCAAATCTAAATATCAGATTATCACCTCAGGGTCTACAGTGAGGGGTGAGGGAGTTTCAGCAATACCAGTTCTTCTCTTGTCCAGCTGACCCAAGCCCTGGCCCCCTTTCTGGCGCTTGCCTCTGCTGATGCTTCTGCTCTTTCTGTGACTCCTTACAACTTCCCTGCGGCCAGCTCTGTGTTAATTCTCCTCCTTGAGTCCTCTTCCAGTTCTTTTTCTAGGCCTGAAGAGATTTCCCTAGGCAGACTCAACCTCTTACAGGCAGTCTAACCCCTTCTTGTGGTCCCTTTCCTGTTATTAGAGCCGGGCTTTCAAAGACCGCTCCCTTACAAATGGATGTGTCAGTCTGAAAATCGGTGGGTCTTGGGTGCCAGTGCCCCAGACACACAGCAATGAAGATGATTGAGTTCTGAAAGTTTCCCTGCTATCTTCACTCTGTGGTTCAGATTTTCTGTCCTTTTTTTTTTTTTTAAGGTCCATACTGTCAGGGAAGGGGCTGTTTTTCTTCCTCACTCCACCCACAACAGGCTAATTTCTCAGGCTGTATAACCTTTAATTCTGCTTCAGCCATTAGCTTATTCTGGCTAGCAAAGTCCTCAAGAGTTCCTTCAACTCATCATGGAACTACACATTGCTTTTGCTGGCATGAGCCCAGTTCTGTCCTTCCGGAGAGGATGAGTTGCTGCTTCTGCTGGCCTGGGGGGGAGGGGAGATGACCAGGGCACTGGCCAATGGGCCCTTGTGTTTTGTGGCCTTGCACAGTGCCAATTCAGCAGGTGCTCATATTTTTCTTTCACGTTGTCCTCACTCTCTCTCATTAGATGGAAGTACGGGGAGGCTCCCTGTCATTGCTGGGGCTGCAATCCTGGCTGGTCCCCTTGGCCCAGGCTGCCTAGTGTCTCTTCCCGGTCACTCTGAAAGCCTTTGGGTCAGAAATGGCCCAAGCGTCAGATGGAGCCACAGTCAGCAGGGAATCAGAGCCTATAAGAGAGCTTTTTATAAGACTATGACTAAGAAAGAGAACAGGAATATTGGATAATAGCTTGAAAGTTTGGCAGGTCCAACTGAGGGGAAAATAGCAAACAGAGAAAGACTGAAAACTGTAGGGGGAAGGGAGCAATAGAGGGTGTAATCTGATGGTTGGTCTTGGCAAGGAGAAAATCTGCATCTTCATCAGAGACTCCAGGAGAGAGGGGAGGTAGGGACAGGATAGTAACGTTGACTGATTCTAAGATGTGGAGAAAAGAAAGTTGGTCAAAAGTGGATTTACTTTTTCCACTAAGGTCATGAGAGTCCTTTGTGGGAAAGGCAGGTGTGGGAGGTTTGAGGAAAGAAGAGAAGGTTTGGAATGGCCCAAGGGGTAGATGGAGTCTGAGGGTTGCCTTGCTGCAGTGAAAGCCCAGTTGAGATTAGATTCCATAAATTTGGAGGGTTTGCTCAGTTGCATAATTCTCTCCAATTCTGTTCAATATCACGGGAGTGGGAGAAGAGAAAACCCACGGTGAGAGGAATCCGGGGTTGAGGTTTAGCAAAGCGTGAGGTGTGAAAGGACAATCCGAGAGAGCTTCTTAGAATGTAACATCATAGAAGGTCAGAGCTGAAGGCACCTTAGGTAGAGATAATCTGGGTCTACCTTGTCTCATGTTACAGATGGGGAAACTGAGGCCCAGAGAGGGAAGCTGGTGGGCCCGAGGTCCAGCCCCTGATCTATTGGGTAACCCTTTCTCCCTCTCTGGGCCTCAGTTAGATATGTGAAGTGATGATGTGAGACAAGAGGTCTCCAGTGACCCCCACGGACTCTAAGCCTCTGATCCTGTTTCCCCCCAGGAACAATTCCAGCTTTACTGCACCATGAACTCCACCTTTGAACTGTGCAAGATCTGCGCAGAGCGGGACAAAGACACAAGGCTGAAGCCCTGTGGCCACCTCATGTGCTACCCCTGCCTGGATGGCTGGCAGGTGTGCGAGGCTTTGTTCTGGGAAGGGGGAGGGTCCTCGGGCCTCCATCCTGGTCACCCCTCCTCTGCCTTTCTGTCTGTCTCCCCCTTAGGATCCCTCTGGCTGGACTTCTCCCTGGGCCTTTCTGCCTTTCTCTCTCTGTCCCTTCTCTGCATATCTCCATCCATCTCTGCTTCTTTCAGTGTCTATCTTTCCCACCTCCACCAATCTCTGCCTTCTCTCCTCTTTCTTCCCTCTCCTCTCTCTTTCTCTCTGTCTCCCTCTCCGTCTCTTTCTGTCTGTCTCTCTGTCTTTCTCCCTCCCTCTCTCTCTCCCTCCCTTCCTCCCTCTATTTCTTTCTGGGCCCGGTCTCAGCCTTTCCATCCCTGTCTCTGTTTCAGCTTTTACCTTTCTCTCTCTTCTCTCTCATCTTCTTTCTTTGTTTCTGTCTCATGACCTCAGGTAAGAACTGGACCATGTGACTTGAGTTCTGCTCCAGCTCTGACCTGCTGTGATTCTGCAACTCTGTGCGTGTGTATGTGTGTGTGCACGTGTGTGTGCACGTGCATGTGTGCTTGCGTGTGTGTGTGTGCGCACGTGTGTGTGTGTACGCATGTGTATGTGTACGTGCACGTGTGCATGCGTATGTGTGTGTGACCATCTCAGCCTCCTTCTACCCATGTGTCTCTCTATCATTCTCTCCATCTCAGTCTTTCCATGCCTGTTTCTGCCTCCACACTGTCTCTCATTCCTCCTTTATCTCTTCCTCTCCATCTCTCTGCGTCTATCTCTTCCTATGTATCTTTCTCTATCTTTCTCTCCATCTCAGTGTCTCTCTGTATTTTCTCATGTGCATCTCTCCATCTCTCCCTCCTCTGCCCCCACCCTCCCCATTCCCCTTCCCCATTTGGTTGCAGCCCTGGGGCAGTCAGTTAATAAATATTTGTTAAGCACCCACTATATGTCAGGCCTTATGCTAAGTGCTAGAAGCTGGAGGTTAAGGGGGGAGGTGGTGAGGAGAAAGGAAAAGTGGGCAGACTCTGACTTTGCCTCACCCAACCCCCAGAAATCCCCAGGCCGCACCTGCCCCTTCTGCCGATGTGTGATTCAGGGATGGGAGTCTGTGACCATCCAGCCTTTCCCTGGGGATTCAGGAGACCAGGAAGACAAGGAGACCTCAGTTAAGGTGAGATCTGGGCTGAGGATGAAGGTGGTTAGAACGAAGGAAGTGACGGAGGAGGGGGAGGAGGTAAGAAAAAGATAATTGGGATGGGGAGAGATAAAGGGGAGGGAGATACTTGGAGAAGCAGAGACTGAGAGAGTTGAAGAGTCAGTGAAAGAGAGAAAGGAAGAGATGCTGATTACCTGCAATGCCTCCTCCAGGTATGTCCCAGGAATCCCCCTCTTGGGGCTCCCCCCTTGCCCCCAAGGCCTAACCTGCCCCCTAGGAGAGATGGGGACCGTAAATTGGTGAGTGACTCCATTTCCTACATAGCCAGCCTCCTCTCCCCCACCTTGGCTATCCCCTCCTGCCTCTTGAAGGCCACCACTCTCACAGGCCACCAGATGTGGTGGAAAGGACTGGAGTCCTCAACCTAGCTCTCCTACCTCATGATCTTGGGGTTTTGCCCTTCACAGCCCCAACTGTAAGATTCATGAGCTGTAAGGGCCCTCCCAGCCCTGACAGTCCCTATCCTAAGCCCCCTCCCAGGTCTGACATTCCCTGTTCTAAGGGCCCTCCCAGTTCTGACATTCCCTGTTCTAAAGTCTCTCCAAGCCCTAACATTCCCTGT
>NW_020954017.1:316307-322067 GCF_900497805.2 Vombatus ursinus
CCCTGTTCTAAAGTCTCTCCAAGCCCTAACATTCCCTGTTCTAAGGGTCCTCCCAGCTCTGACATCTTCTGTTCTAAGGCCCTCCCAACCCTGACATTCCCTGTTCTAGGGCCTCTTCCGTCCCTGATATTCCCTGCTCTAAGGGCCCTCCCAGCTCTGACATCCTTTAATTCTGAGAGACAGAAATTGTCAGCTAGACTAGAGCATGAGAGTCCCAGGCCATGGGGCTTTCTCTGCCTGCTACAGACCCTTTCCTGGGCCTGCGCAGTCGCCGATGGTGGCAGACAGGCCCCTGGGACTGCATGGCCGTGGTGGCCCGAGGGCCCAATGCCCTGCCTCCTTGGCTGTTATTCTTCCCCAAAAGCCTTTCCTGAGCTCCTGAGGGAGCTCCCCTCCTACTCCTGCCTTCCATTTGCCGCTTGGACCTGGCTCCATATTTGGCTGGAGCTGACAGGGCGTCCTTCCCCCCTTCCTGCCGGCCCTCTGTTTGCCCAGGCAAGGCTGTGTTCTCTTGCTTCCTGAGTCCTTGTTTGTTTGAAGAGGGGCCAACTATTGATTTCAAGGATTTGATTTCTCTGTATACCCAAGTGCCCTCCCCCACCAACCCCCCCCAACACACACACACTTGCTTCTGCCCACTTATGCAGGTGGACACAGTGAGAACTAAAGGGTTCTTAGAGTCCATAGAAACCAACCCCCACATCGGAAAGAGAAGGGCTGGGCTGAGAGCTATTTATATTTATCCTAGGATATCGAGGCGAGAGGGCTTTTGGAGCAGGAAATCCAGCTAGAATAGAGACCGTCAGGTTAGAAGGACCCCTAGAACAGTGGGACTTTAGAACATAGCATGTCAGAGTTGAGAGGGATCTTTAAAGACGGGAGGCAATCAGAGTGAAATGACTTGCCCAGGGTCACACAGCTAGCAGTGTCTGAGGCTGGATTTGAACCCAGGTCCTTCTGACTACAGGGCTGGTGCTCTAACCACTGTACCACCTAGCTGTCCCATATGTGATGTCAATTCTAAAAGAACCTTAGCACATAGAACGTAGAACATCAGAGCTAGGAGTGATCTTAAAACAGGAATGTCAGAGTTGGTGACAGGGATCTTATTTAGTATCCCGTTCAGGCTACTCATTAACTCCCACTCGCAAGACTGACTTCTTATGGGGGCAACCTCTACCCACAGTTCAAGGTATTCTATGGATCTGCACTGCACAGAAGCCCCCGCTGGCATGCTTTTCTTTAAGTCAGCCAGTAGATACAATTAGCTCAAAGCAAAGGTATTAACTGAGATGGCACTGTAAGAAAAACGGCAATAAATCACTTCCCCCATAAACCTGAGGCACATTCTCCCACAAATAAAAATAATGTCAGTGGGGAAAGTGGGCATATAAAGAACAGTGATACAGAATCCTTGGCTTCCTTCAAGGTTTATCTTAAAGTCACCTTCTGAAAAGGACCTTTCCTGGTCCCCCCCCAACCAAGAAAAAAAAAACGCTAGTACCTTTTCCTTTGAGGCTATTTTCCATCCGCTCTGTTATGTAAATTGTATGCACCATTTTATGTACTTTCTGTCCCTTCTGCCCTCCCATTAGAATATAAACTTCTCAAGGACAGGGATAATTTTTTCATTTTCTTTGTATCCCTGACCCTCAGCCGAATCCCTTATACATATTGTTGTTGTTATTCGGTAGTTTCGGTCTTGTCCGAAATGAGGCCAACAGGGTTAAGTGACTTGTCCAGGGTCACACAGCTAGTAAGTATCTAAGGCCAGATTTGAACTCAGGAAGATGAGTTTTTGCTAAGTCCAGGCCACCTAGTTTTCTACCTTTAAGCAGAGTAAGTGCTTAATAAAGTGATTAACGGAGAGTTACACTTAGAATGAAAATATATTGTCAAGGCAAATTCTGCCTCTGGCACTGCTGGACCCAGATATCCTTTCTTTTCCTTTGGTCTCCTCATATCATTCCCCTTGGGTGCAGGATCTCAGTTGGCAGGTCACTCAACTGGTCCCTGGCCTTGCTACTCTCCAATTGCCAAAGCTAATTCTTTTTCTTTTGGGTAAGGTATCATCTCTTGGGCTACAAAGAAAACCAGTCAACCAGTCAGTCAATAAACATTTATTAAGTGTCTAGTATGTTCCAGGCACCTGCTAAGCACTTGGGATACAAATAAGAAAAAAGAAAAGCAGTCCCTGCCCTCAAAGAGCTTACAATCTAATGGGAGGTGACATACCGAGGAAAGGAAAAGGAAAAGGAAAGAAAAGGGGAAGGAATAGTATTCCTTCTCAATGACTGGATTCTTCTTCCATAGCTGGCTCTCTTCTCTACTGCCAAAGGTCAGCTCCTCAGAACTGCTTGCTTCCCTGACTCCAGAATTAACAAGCTCACTGTTTGTTCACACAAGCTTGCTTTTTTAAGTCCACCATGGGAAAGCTGTCCTCTAATTCCATCACAGAGAATTTCTGCACACCTGGTAAAGGGGTAACAAAGTGAAAACCCTTCTTTGCCCTTAGTTCAAGGCAATCATACTTCATTGCCCTCTTAACATGCCACTGATCTTTTGGGATTTCTTCATCTGGCCAGAAAAGATCCTCAATTTAGAGCTGGAAGGTATCTTAGAAACCACGCAGTCCAAGCTCTTCATTTTACAGATGAGGTTTAAAGAGTTTCAATTACTAACCAAAGGCACACAAGTAGTAAATGTCAGAGGTGGGATCTGAACCCGTGTCTTTTCACCTCAGAACCAGTGGTGTTCCCACTGTACCACGAAAAACCAATTGACCAGGTACTTGCTCAACATCCACACCCACACACACATACAAGGAAGAACTTTCTCAAAAGTCGAGCTGTCCCAAGGAACAGTCTTCCATGTTAGAAGAGCATCCATTGGAGGATTGAGGAGATTACACTCAAGAGGGACAGGATAACCACCTAAGGATTTGCTAATAAGAGGCCAGAGAAGGCCTCAGGCCTTCCTGACTCCAGGCCAGTGCTCTATCCATTATCTATATCTATATCTATTCCTATCTACCCAGCTGCCTCAAGTATAGGCTGAAATAGGAGAGATGAGCCCACCAGAACATGAGTCAGAGGAGATAAGAGGAAGAATAGTTGGAGTGAGTAAGGCCAACCTAGGACTTGGGCTCAGAGTATCAGAGATGGAAGGGCCTTTACAAACCATTAAGTCCCATGCCCTCATTTTGATAGATGAGAGACTGAGGCTCCGACTCATTTGCTTAGAGCTGCATAGACCATGAGTAACACCTGACTCCTAGCCTAGGGCCCTTTCCCCAACTCACAGAGGGCTCCACTCTTGCAAAAGGAGAAAGAGCCAGAGGCTGAGATGCCCTAGAATCAGGTCCTACCTTTGCTCCTGATTTCCTATGATCTATTGAGCAAGTCAGGGACACCTGGGGACACTATAGCCATAAGGCCCCAGGCTTGGCGTCAAAAAGACTAATCTTCCTGAGTTCAAATCCAGCCTCAGACACTAGCAGTGTGACCCTGTGCAAGTCATTGACCTTGTTTGCCTCAGTTTCCTCATCTGTAAAATGTGAAGAAGGAAATAGCAAAACCACTCTAGTATCTTTGCCAAGAAAACCCTAAATGGGATCACAAAGAGTCAGACACGACTGAAAAAATGACTGAACAAAAACAAATTGGGCAAGTCACTGCCTTTTTCGGATCTTTGATTTCCTCATCTGGCACATGAAGGAGTTAGAGAAAAGTCCTCCTGGCTCTGACTGACACTCCCTGGTTCTGCCATTTGGTTCTTCCCAGACCCCACGTTCCTCTTCGCCTTTCTTTCACCTGCCAAGACTCCAGCCCTTACTGGCCTTCCCTCAGATTGGTTTCCTTGCCTCTCTTCCCTGGGTCTCAGTTCAGAATAGGGGCAGCTGGGTGAGTGAGGGACACTGGGTTCAGTTCTGAAATGGGGCTAGAGTGTTTGAGGAAGGGACTGCATACTAGATCTCTAAGGACCTCGAGGTGGGTCCTCAATGTCTGGGTCCCTGGAAGACAGAGGCTCATACCTGGGAAGGGGTTTATTGGAGGAGCAAGTAGAACAGAAGGTTCTCCTAGATCTGGCTGGGGTGGGGAAACAGGGACCAATGAAGGAAAAAGAGAATGAATTGATATAATCTATCTAACAGAGCAGCCCCTGAACCAATCAGCTGCCAATCCTGAGGGACCCATGAGGCCCAGCTGAGCCCTCTCTGCTCAGACCGCTCCTTCTCCATGCCCCTCTGGGCAGCCTTCTCTGACCGACCTCCTCCTCCTCTTCTTCTCTAGGTCCCAACTAGAGCCCAGGACCCTGACGACTCAGAGCCCAGGGAGCCTCATCCAGGAAATGAGAGGCTTGGACCAGAATGACCTCTGAGGTCCCTACCCCCTCTAAAAATCAATGAGTCTGTAAGGCCAGGAACCAGGCAGAAATCCGAGACCAGGCAGGATTTGGAGCTCAGAACCCAGCATGAGAGAGGAAAAAAATCTCCCAGTCCAGTCAGTACACAATGACTAAAGAAATTCCAAAGCCCCAACCTAGCCAGAGTGAGTATCAACCTAAGTCAGAGACCAGCCAGAAACTAGACCCTAGATAAAATCCACAGCCCAGGCAGAACACAGGGACTAGAGCCCAGGCCCAGAGGCCAGGCAGAACCGAAAGCCTGCAAGACCCAGAACATGGAGGCCCGGCAAAATTCAGAGAGAACTCAAAGCCCAGGCAAAGAGAGCTCACAGTGCAGAGCCCAGGCAGAGTCCAGAGCCCAAAGAGAACTCCAAACCCAGATGACCTAGAACAGACTGCAGAGACCAAGACACCAGAACTCAGAAGTTGGACTCCAGAAAGTCAATTCACTGAAAGTCCTTGATGTAAGAGTGGGAGAGGCTGTGATAAGCAATTAAATACACGAGAAAGGAGTTCCAGTGTGTGTCTGTGCGTATGTGTGTGGTATGTAAAGTACTTTCTAAATCTTTAAAAAGCCATGTAAATGTCTGCCATTAGTATTGTCGGAAATGAGGGGGAGGGAAGGAGAGGAGAGGTCCCACCCACCCCAGGAGCCCAGTGTCCTGTGGATGAGGTCCCCCAAGGAGCCACCAGGGGTCAGCTGGACACTTGGAAGGAGGACTCCAGGGCCCCACCCCTGCTCAGGGACCCAGACTTCTCAGCCATCAAAAGGCAGGTGGCCTTTCCATTCTGACTGATTGGGCCAGGGACTTGGAATTAGAATCACAGACAGAGCAAGAAGAGACTTTGGACATTTATTCTGGGAGGGAAATGAGGTTGGGTGAGTGGAAGGGACTTACCCTCAAAGGTCATAGAGCTGGTGACAAAGGGGGATTTGAACCCAGGTCAATTCTTTGTCCAGGAGGCCACAAGAATTAGCACACCTCTCTCACCCCATCAGATATCCAGTTATCCAGGCTAGGAAGCGGCAGCCCAGCTCCTCAGCTCTCCCACCTGCTTCAGGCCCAGATCCAGTTATTCAGGCTAGGAAGGGCCAGCCAGCCCCTCAACTCTCCCGCCTACCTGATTGAGGCCCAGCAAGCTTGATTTCGCACCCCAGCCTTCCCCTTTCTTAGCTTTCCCTTCCCCTGGGGAGGGCAGGGCCACCAGGAGGAATGAGGGGGAGGGGCAAATTCCTCAGATTCCTAGAAAGGGGGAGGGAGGCAATCTGGAGCTACCCCCTTCCTGCAGCCCAGCCTAACGGGAGCTACTGGTCAGAATGGGAGAGCCCAGCCAAGTCACTGGTCAGACTGG
>NW_020954017.1:322077-323595 GCF_900497805.2 Vombatus ursinus
ACAGCTCAGGTCACTGGTCAGACTGGGAGAAGCCAGCCTAGGTCACTTGGTCAGACTGGGAGAACACAGCTCAGGTCATTGGATAGACTGGGAGAGCCCAGCTCAGGACATTGGTCAAATTAGGAGAGCACAGCCCAGCCCAGGTCAAGTCACTGGCCAGGCTGGAAGTGACCAGTCGGTTTGGGTGCTCCTGATCCGCCAGGGAGACGGTCCCCCCAGGGCACGGTGGGAGCAGGGACGGGATTGGACCGTGGCTAGCCAGGAGGAGGTCGAGGCTGCCTGCGGGCGGGCGGTGGTGGGAGGTCCTGGCTGGGAGCCCGGGCTGGAGGGGGGGGTACTTTGGGGGCCGCGGAGGAAAGTGCTGGGGGGGGAGAGGCTAGGGGCGGGGCCTGGGGGCGGAGCCTCCCGCTCGGGCTCTCGAAGCTACGTCCCCAGCGAGAGAGAGAGTCCGAGGAGCCAGCGGTGCCTTTGGCCCAGACGCCGCCTCCCCTGCAGCCCGCGGCATCATGGAGCCCCCGGGCCCGGGCCGGGCCTCCAGCCCCAGTACCCTCCCCGGCCCCGGCCAGGCCCCGCACCTCCTGCTCCTGGCGCTGCTGCTCGGGGGAGCCCCAGGTAGGGGACCAGGCAACCCAAGGCGCGGAGCGGCAGCTGGGGGATGTCTTGGAGGGGGGCGTGGGGCTTGCATGGAGAGCAATCGGAGGAGGGGGCCCCCTGGGGAGTGCTTTAGGAGGGCTTAGGGAGACCTCCGGGGATCCCAAGAGAGGGGGGTATGTGCAGGACATAAGGGGGTCCATTCCCCAGTACGTAGCTGGGGAGAGCTGGGGCAAGCCCGTAGGACAGGCGGCGATCTCGGGGTGGGGACTGAGAGGAGAGGGTGGGGGTAGCGCCTGGGCTGACTGGAAAGAACTCGTAGGTTACCCCACCCCCACCCCCGCCCCGGGAAGGATCAAGGGTGCGGGCTGGAGGGAGAGTCCCGAGAGGGATCGAAAGCGAAGGAGTGGAACCGGAAAGCGTGCAGGGAGCCCCTCTAGCAGGTGCCGCCCGGAACACTAGGCAGCTCAACCGGGTGGAGGCTGGGCAGGTTATGAGATTATCTGGAAAGGAGAGAGCGATTCTCTGCGACCTGGAGAGGGACGGGGAAAAGTTGGAGACTCTCTCATCCCCCTCCCCTTCTCTCCCCACTTCCTGGTCCCGTCCCACCCCCACACATACACACCTGGAGGGCGGATCGGGGAGAGACCCAGAGACCCTGGGACGAGAGGGAGATGGTAAGATGGATGCAGCGGAAGGGAAATCAGAGAGAGACAGAGACACTCTGACACATTACAGAGAGGAAACAGAAGAGAGAGGTATGGTGGGCATAGTCGAGACAGAAAGAGCACCTCTTGGGAGAAAGTAGAAACAGAAGGGGGGGACAGAGGCAGAGGGATACAAGAGAGAGCCATGGCGTGGACAGAGAGAGAGCTATTGGGGGGGAGGGAGACAGAGAGAGACAAGAGAGAGAGAGCCATGGGGGGG
>NW_020954017.1:323695-338160 GCF_900497805.2 Vombatus ursinus
GGGGGGCAAAGAGAGAGCCATGGGGGGAGAGAGAGAGAGCCATGGGGGGGGAACAGAGAGATACAAGAGAGGGAGAGCCATGGGGGAAAAGAGAGAGCCATGGGGGGACAGAGAGAGAGCCATGGGTGGGGGGAGGCAGAGGCAGAGAGAGCCAGGGGGGCAGGCAGACATGAGAGGCCCAGAGATAGAGAGACACAGAAACAGGGGAGGAGCAAGACAGAATTGGGGACGCAGACACAGGAAAACAGAGGGACACAGAAAAACCCAGAGATGGAGACAAGTCTGGAGAGGCCAGGGGCCGCAAAGCCCCTGGGTCCTTTCCTCCAGCCCCAAAGCTGGCTGTGTTGCTGGGCCCCTGGGCCCCAGAGTCCCCTGTGCCCAGTGCCCAGCCTCCCTGGAGCACACAGGCCCTCTACTTCTTCCCCTGCCAGCCATCACTCAGCAGATCCTAAGCCCCTGGGGCTGGGTGGGGCCTGGCAAGGAGCTAGAAAGGCAGCACTATGTGGGATGCCCTCCCTGAGGGCCCGTGTTTCTCTCCATGTACCTAGCCCTGTCTCCTCCTTCGGGCCAGTATTCTCAGGGACCCTCAACTCAGGCTTTCAGTCCCCATCCCCTCAAGGACCCAAGCTACTGACTCCTCAGCCACCTCCCTTAGGGCAAGGACTGGGGCATTCTCAGCCCCTGTAGGTCTGGGCACCTGAGCCCCACAGTTCTCCCATCCCTTCAGGGACCCAGGCATCTGGGCACCCAGTCCCTGTTCCCCTCAGCGTCCCCCCCATTCCTTCTCAGGACCTCCTTTTCCCTTCTTATGACTCATCTCTCCCCACTCCTCCCCTCCCAGAGGGGTGAGAGAAAAGGACTTGATGGGGGGGGCAGAGGAAGGGGCTGTGCCATGCTGAGGCAGGTCTGGGCTGGCCCCACCCCTCCTACATTCCTGAAACCTGCCCAGCCCTGTCCCCCCTCATCTACCTCCTCCTCCCTTCTCCAACACCCCCCCGCCCCGCTCCCAGGAGGCCACAAATAGGGGGCTGCTAACTATCTCTCTAGGCACCTAGAGACCCCATAGAGGCTGAGAAACGAAAAAGATCTGGGAGTCATAGAGACATCAGTCTAAAAGGTCCAACAGACGTGAAGGGGATGGAGAGACTAAGAAAGCTAGTATGAGACACACCCAGAGACTGAGAGACACAAAGACAGAGACCCCAACAGGAAGAGATTCAAAGAGATCCAAAGAGAAAGACTTATAAATGGAAGAGGAGAGTCAGTTACCCCGCCCCTTTTCACTTCTCCCCTCCCTTTAGTTTGGGTGGGGTGGATACCTGATGGCTACCTCATTCCCCTCAACCACCAGGGGCAGGGCTGGGGGCCTAGGTCCTTGAGCAGGCTGAGGGGGTGGGAGAGCAGGATACCTAGGTTCCTGAGAGGGCAGGAGCTGAGGGCTCAGGAGACTTGGGACCCCGACTGATGGTGAGAATCCAAAAATGGGACCACCAAATCTCTGTATCTTCCTCTCCACCCCCCCAGGTGCCCAGACTGAGATACGAGTATCAGCACCCCGCTTGGTGGAAGTCATGAAAGGGGAGCCAGTGACCCTGAACTGCTCCTTCTCTGGGGCTGGCGGCAAAGAACACTTAGCACTGCAGTGGCTTGTCGTGAGTGACCGATGTGGAGGGAAGGTGCACAGAGCTAGCTAGGTGATAGGGGGCCAGAGACAGAAAGCGAGAAGGAGCAAGGTGCAGTGAGGAAGGAAAGTGATTGAGAGACAGAATCAGAGACAGATGAGACAGAGGAAGAAGGAGAGACTGAAAGGGACCAAACACCCAGAAACAAGAAAGAAGGCTGGGGAGAGAGAGGCAGAAAACAGATGGAGGAAGGCCAAGAGAAGAGAGAAAAGGGGAGGCTCGGGGGCTCGCCATCAGACACCCTGAAACCTTCTGTCCTGGTGCTTTCCCCACAGACAGATCGCTGGGGAAATACCTCCCCCTTGGTCTTTGCTGTGGGAAGAAAGGGAGCTCTGAAGAGAAGTGGGGACCCTGGTCTAAAGCCGAGCACGCCCTTTCAACTGCATCCCAACGGGTCCCTGCAACTGCTCTCGGCCGAGATGGGGGATGAGCGTGACTACACATGCCAGATCCTTAATGGGACCACAGAAAAGACAGAGGCCACCAGCCACCTTCGAGTCTTAGGTGAGGCCCCGAGCTCTTCTGGGAAGAGAGAGAAGGAGGGTGGCTGACCAGGGGCCAGAGCAAAATGCCAGTGGAGTGGGCAGAGAAACAGACAGAGGGAAAGAGAGATGGTCGGAGAGGGAGAGAAAGCAGAGAAAAGAGGCGGCTGAGAGAAAAAAACCCGGGGGGCGGGGAGGCAGGGAAAGACAAAGACTGGCAGGGGAGAGAGCCGCGCCAAGTTCTTGTGTGGATGAGGGTGGGGTAGAGGAAGAGGTCACTTCCCACTGATGGGACCCCCTCCTCCCCATCCACTGCAGTGGCCCCCGAGCCTCCTGAGGTCATACCCAACAAGGGAACGATTTCAGTGGTTGACGATAAAGCTCATGAGGTAGGAAAGCCCCGGCGAGAAGAAGCAGGCCTTGCTTAAGGGCCAAAACTCCTGGGTCCCTGGGGGAGGGGGGCACCTGGGGCTCTGGTGAGGCAGAAGCAGGGGGTCCCAGACACTCAAGTCCCACAAACCTGATGGTCAGCCTCCGCCCTCAGATAGCCACATGTACCAGCCGAAATGCCAATCCTGCCCCCAACATCACTTGGTACCGGGATGGGGAGGCCCTGGAGATCCCCACGGAGCTGAACGGGGGTAAGCTTCAGAGACCCCGGGGGAGTGGGAGGTGGGGGTGAGCTTCAGAGACCCCGGGGGGGTGGGAGGTGGACAGAATGGGAGGGAGAGACTTTGTCCAGCCCAGGGGATCCCTCTCCTGATAGAATTTAGAACTAGAACTCAGAGGCCATCTGGTACAACCCAGTCATTTTATAAGCGAGGAAACTGAGGTTCAGAGATTTCCTAAAGGTAGGGGCTTGGGAAGAGATCAGAGGCAGTGGGCAAGCCTGACTCTCCCCCCTCCCCACTCGCTCTGCCGGTCATAGGGATGCCTGCAGCACACCTTCTATGGGGGGAAGGTCAGGCCGGGGTCTGACCGAACCCCCACCATCCTGTCATCCCCCCAGAGCTATATGCTGTGAGCCGCACTGTCCGAGAGGCCTCTGGGCTCCACTCCCTCACCAGCATCCTCTACCTTCGGCCCAAGAAGGCTGATCGAGATGTCGCCTTCCACTGCAGGGCCACCTATCATCTGCCCAATGGCCAGCAGGGCCAGCAAGATGCCGTACCCTTCTATCTCACACTGCACTGTGAGCACTTTGACCCCCGACCTCTGCCCCCCCAACCACCGACACACAGGACAGTGGCCAGCTTCTGACCCCTGACCTGACAGTGCATCACATAGTATGTCAACCTCTGCCCCCTTTGCCATAAGCTTGATCCCTGACCTCTGACCCCACCTACTAAGCCCTATTCTATGACCCCTGACCATAGCCGAGCGGGTAAGACTCAGGCCCCTGACACTGGGGAGCGCCTCAGCCACTGACCTGACCCTGACCTCTGGACCCCCTTTGGATCCCCTGTTCAATCCTTGAGCTCACCACTCGAAGCCTGCCTTCTGACCCCTAATGAGTGCTCACCCTTCTCCCACACCCCCACAGACCCTACAGAGAATGTACAGTTCTGGGTGGCCAGCCCAGCAGCCCCTGGAGGCTGGGTCCGCGAGGGGGACACCGTCAGCCTGCTTTGTCGAGGAGACGGCAACCCAACCCCTGAGTACATCTTCACCCTGAAGCAGGTACCCCTCCTTCCCCGCCCCCACCTCTTTAGAGCCCAACCTAGATAAAACAACCTTCGATTCCCTCTCTTGGAGTAATCTCGACACCCTCTCCTGAGATCTCCCGATTCCCTGCCCTGGGGATGTCATTTCTCCTGCCTTCAGCCCTCTTTTTCTCTTGCCCCAGGAAAACCCTTGACTCTGTGTCCTAGGGGAGCCCTGATGCCCAGGGATAGCTCCCCACATCGAGAGCCAGGCCGGCTTCCCGCCAGGTCTCTCGCCCGCTGAGGGAGCAGCGGGCAAAGACGCATTTCTTTTCCTTGTCTTTCCCAGGGAAAGAAAGAAGAAAAGTCGCTAGAGACCAATACAAACGGCACACTGACCCTCGGGAGAATCTCCCGGGACCAGAGTGGCCTCTACCAGTGTGAGGTGGCCGATTTTGATGCCGACCCAGGGGTGGAGCTGACCCAGAAGTTGGAGATCCATGTGGGATGTGAGCAGGAGCAAAGAAGGGGGGCCAAGGAATGGCCGCAGGCCCCCGAGGCGGGGTCTCCCCGTACCTCATCCTCCTCTCCCCCTTATCAAACGTGTCAGTTGTGTGTGACTCCTCAAGGCCCCATATTTAGGGTTTTCTTGGCAGATGCTGGAGTTCTTCCATTTCCTTCTCCAACTCTTTTGACAGATGAGGAAACTGAGGCAAACAGGGTGAAGTGACTTACCCAGGGTCACACAACTAGGAAGTGTCTGAGGCCAGATTTGAACTAAGGAAGATGTCTTTCCTGACCCCCAGGGCTGGCGCTCTATCCTCTTATGCCAGGGAAATAAAAAGGATTAAATCTGACAATTGATAAAGCCTTTCTCCCTTGGAGATTCAGTGATCTTAAGAACCCTGAGCATCTCCCCCATCAACTCTGGATAATAATGCAGCAGCTTGTGTTGGTAGAGCACCATTTGCAAAGCTTTTTTTTTTTTTTAGGCAATTGGGTTAAGTGACTTGCCCAGGGTCTCACAGCTACTAAGTGTCAAGTGTTTGGTCTGAGGCCGGATTTGAACTCAGCTCCTCCTGAATTCAGGGCCAGTGCTCCATCCACTGCGCCACCTAGCTGCCCCCCATTTGCAAAGCTTTTTGCACACATGTTTGATCCTCACAGCAACCCTAGGATTACTATTGCTACTATTACTTGGGGCTATTACTATCTCCATTTTACAGATAAGGAAACTGAGGCAGAGAGCTTCAGGGATTTGCCTAGGGAGGGTCATGCAGCTAGTAAGTATCTGAGGCAGGATTCAAACTCGGGTCTTGCTGACTCCCAGTTCAGTGCTCTCTCTACTAGAGCACACTGCCCATCTCTTTTGGGCAGGCTTGGAAGGCTCTGAGGGTCTTATTCATTGGCTTCCTCTCTCCATCCACAGCCCCCAAGAACAAGGACACCCTTTCTAGCCCCCTCCCCAAAAGGTCCAGCACATTGAGGAAGAACCAGCAAAGGGGCTGACGATAAAGAAGGGTAGAGGAGGGGGAGGGGAGGGAAGGGCGATGACTTGTACCCACCTGTCTCTTCTGTCCTCTCCTCTCTTTCCCTCTCTTCTCTTTTCTTTCTCATTTTCTCCTCTCTCTTGCTCTCTCCTCATCTCTTCTTTCTCTGTCTCTCTCTCTCTCTCCTCTCTGTCTCTGTCTCTCTCCCCACTGACCTCTCCCCTTACCCTTCTCTTTATATGGTATATCACCTTCCAGACCTGGACCCCCTGGAGCTGAGCCCCGGGGAGAATGTGACATTGTCCTTGGGAGACAGCACAGAGCTGGGCTGCTTGGCCTCTGGGGACCCAACCCCCAAAGTCGTCTGGATGAAGGTAAGGCAGGAGGCTCGAGCCCGTCCCACTGGCTCCTCAGCCCTGGGCCTGTGCCCTGTGAATGCCCACCCTCCCCCCCACCTCACCCACTCTCTCTGTGCCCCAGGATTCCATCCCCTTGGACCAGGGTCCCCGCTTCACTCTCACCAATGTCTCCTTCAACTCGGCTGGCATCTATACCTGTGAGGCCTCAGTGCCCAAGCTGCCTGGGCTCACCAAGACCCGGAACCTACAGCTGCTTGTGCAGGGTAACCTCAGGGCCTGGAGAGAGGGCGGGGAGCGGGCGAGAAGGGGATCCTGGAGCCAGCAGAGAGGAGCCGGGAGGGCTGCAGGGCCCTGCACTCACTGCTGTCTCTCCATTTCACCCTGTGACTCCCTCTCTTGGTCTTTCTCTCTGTTCCTATCACCGCCTTCTCTCCCCCTGGCCACGTCTCTCTTCCTTGATTCTCTCCTGTCTCTCTGTGTGTCTCTTTCCTTCTCTACCTGTCCCTTTCTATCTCTCTCTATTCCCTTCTGGCTCTATCTCTGTATTTCCCCTTTCTCTGTCTCTCTTCTCTGGCTGTTTCCTTGTCTCTGTCTTTCCACACACACACCCCACCCCCACCAGGTGAACCAGAGCTAAAGCCAGAGGAGATGCGGCCTCAGGGCAGCAGTGGCTGGACTGAAGGGGATGAGGTGACCCTAACCTGCTCTGCCCGGGGACACCCAACACCAAAGCTGAGCTGGGATCATGAAGGGGAACCAGTAAGAGACCCTCCCCGACCTCGCCACTGAATCCCCTGCCCAGGGGCTCCGGCATTCGGGGGCTGCCCCTGAGGAGCCTGAGCCCTCAGGAACCCAGATATCCAGGTCTCCTATCCAACAGAGATGATGATGCTTGATCCCTTGACATCTCAGGAGCCCAGGTGTCCTGACTATCCCCAACCCCATGGGGACGTAAGCATAGGGCCTCCCAGCCTCCTGACCTCACCCCTCACAGGACGTAGGCATGGGGACCCCCAGCCTCCTGACCTCTGCCCCTCACAGGTAAACAGAGTCATCAGTGGCTGGGTCCAGAGCTCCCTGAAACTGAAGGTGATGGGGACTGTGGCCAGGGAGGGGGTCACCTGCACGGCCTCCAACCACCTGGGCCATGACCAGCATACTTTCCACTTTGAGGCAGGTGAGCCTACCTCCCTGGGGGCAGGGGGCAGCGCCTCCTCTGAGGCAGAGCTGCCAGCTGACCCCTCACCTCTCCCACAGCAGCCTCACAGGCCCCCCAGGCAGGCGTGGCCGTGATGGCGGCTGCCGTCAGTGTGGGGCTGCTCCTCTTGGTCGTAGCTCTCTTCTACTGCATGCGTCAGAAGGGTCGGTGCTGTCGTAGGCGGGAGAAGGTGCCCCCGTGAGTGCACCCCCTGACTTGTCCCTTCTGATCCCACCCCTCAGCATCCATTCAGTAAGCGCCCCTCATAGGCCAGGCAGGGGGTCTGGGCTGGGGGAGGGGACCACATGAATACACATGAATAAATATAACCTCTCTGACAAAATAAATCCGTAGGGGTTTCAGGGGTGGGAAGGAGGACTATCAAGGGGGAGGGGGCAAAATGGGGAGATGGCATTGGGGCAATGAGAAATCACCAGAGACTCTCAGAGAAGGTTGTACTTGGGAGGAAACTAGGGGTGCCAAGAGCCAGAGGGAGGAGGGAGGACATCCCAGATGTGGGGGACAGCCCAGGCAAAAGCAGAGTCTGGAAACAATGCGGTAAGGGGGCTTTGGGATCCTGACTGTCCCTGGCACCTGCTTCATTCCTGACCTTCACCTTCCTTTTGTTTGACCTGGCCCTGACCCATCTCTGTGGCTCATCCCCACCTACTGAGGGTTCTCAGACACAGATCTGGTCCCTGGACCTTTCCTGATGCCTGTTCTTGACCACTATCCCCTTTCTCTCTTCTCTCCCAGGCTGCCCCCTGAGCCAGAGCCGAGCCGTCCTGGCATGGATCGCCCAGAACAGACAGGCCTACTGTCGGGAGGCGGAGGAGGGGGCAGCGGCCGAGGAGGCCATAGCTTTGGGGATGAGGTTAGTGTCCAGGGGCTTGGCTCAGGGAGGGGGTCAGGGGAGAGGGGGCACGGTCTCCTAACCCCAGGTCTTCTGTTTGCCCTTCTGCAGTGCTGAGCCTCAGGACTCTGATGTGCCCTCAACCCCGCCTTCAGCCTTTCACCAGACTCAAGAGAGAGCTGTTTGCAGGTGGTGGGAGCAGGGGAGTACCCTCAATCTGGTCCCAGCCACCCCTTCCCCCACCACTTCCTTCCCCTGCCTGAGACTTGGGATATGGGATGGGGTCTGGGCTGGCCAGCCCTTCAGAGATGAGAATCTCCTTCCCCCAGCCCCTGAAATATCCCTTGGCTTCTGGCCTGTGGCCTGGCCCTGGGGGGAGGGGGTCAGCGGAGGGAGCTATTTATACCAGCCTCTGAGGTCTACTCCCTCCCTTCTGCTGTATAGTCTGACACTGGATCCCTGCCCACCCCCTCACCCTTCCTTCACCTTGGTCAAAAACACTGGAGACTAAATAAAGACCGTCCAACAGCCCACCCACTCCTCCAGCCTAGTTTCTGAACTCGCTGCCTGGGGGCTCTCGGGAAAGAGTGGGAGACACAGCCTGCCCCGCCTGTTCCGGACCCCACTACCCCACCTCTATCCCCAATCCCCGGAAACAGCTGACCAGCATTTGGAAGGAAATGAAACAGGGAAAGTTAATGAGGTCGGGTCCAGCTGGGAAGGGGGTGTGGGGGGGATGGGATGGGCACCTAGGCAGCCACCTGGGGCAGGGGAGGTGTGTCCTTGTAAGGGCTACTACCCCCTTTGAGTAGGTTTACACGGCTGAGCTGGAGAGGCCAGAAGACTGATAGAGTGAAACGTTCCCACAGCTGCTGGTTAGAGGGCCCTGGGGAGGAAGCTGGAGACCCGGTTGAGCATGGAAGGAGAAAAAGAGACAAGGAAATAGCGAAAGGGGTGGGGTAGCCCAACGTCATGGGAAAACTCAGGTCATGGAACAGGACCGCTGGCTTCAAGTACCAAGTCTATCCCAGTGTGGAGTGTCCTGGAGCAAACCCCATCTGTTCTCTAGATCTCCATTCCCCCATCCGTTAAATGTCAGAGCCTCCCAGCTCTTATGGTCTAAGTTCTAAGCTCCTTTGCAGCTCTGACATTCTCTGTTCCAAAGGTCCTCCCAGCTCTCTGACATTCTCCATTCTAAGATTCCCTCCCAGTTCTTATATTCTAGGGTCTAAGTTTCCCTCCCAGCTCTGACATTCTAGGTTCTAAGGTTCCCTCCCAGCTCTGACATTCTAGGTTCCAAGCTCCCTTCCGGTTCTCTGATACTCTCTGCTCTAAAGGTCCTCCCAGCTCTCTGACATTCTCCATTCTAAGATTCCTTCCCACCAAGACCACCAAGGTGACTACATTCTAGGTTCTAAGCTCCCTTCCAGTTCTCTGATAGTCTCTGTTCTAAGGCCCTCCCAACTCGGACATCCTGTGTTTCTTTTGAGGGACTTTCCAATTTTGAGACTGGTTTTAACGGATAAACAAACCAAAACAATTAGGTACTGAGAAAAAGTACATGAGAAGGAAACACAGAAACATTAAGAGACAAAGGCAAATTGAGATTTCCATTCCCTTGCTCTGTTACTTTCTTGCTGTGTGTCCTTTTCCCTTTCGGGAGTCTCAGTTTCCCTTCTAAAATGAAGGGGTTCCGGTCACCTTGGGAGGACGGGGCTCGGTTCTGGATAGCACAAAAGCTGGTCAGCGACAAGGCCTGCGGGGCCCGGATTGAAAGGATCTGGGCCGTTTAGCCTGGGGAAGGGAAGGATCAGGGACTATTAGGGCTGTCTTCAAGGATTTGAAAGGCTGTCTCCTGGAAGAGAGCTCAGCTCCACTCTGTTTGGCCCGGAGAGCAGAGCCAGGAACAATGGGAGGAAATTAACACGAGGCCAATTTGGGAAAAGCTTCTGAACATCGAGATCTGTCCCAGCTCTTGGAGGCAGGAGGCTCCTCCTCCTGGTGGGGTGGATCGAAGATTTGTCTTCCATCCTGGGCAGCCCTGATCACCACCAAGCCGACTACCGGCTACTGAATTCTGGAATGTCAAGTAGGTGGTCTTAAGGCTCTGAGACTCTCTACTGGGAGACGGAGATGAGAAATCTCAGGCCAAGGGAGAGAGGTTGATGGAAAGACAGAAAGAAGCTGAGGGAGGGGGAGAGACCCCCAAGGGGAGAGAGCCAGAAACTCAGCTAGACAGAGGAGACAGTCTGGGGGCAGATGGGCAGACTGGGATCTGAGGGAAGACAGATGGCAGGGGGTGGAGGAGAGTCACATGAGACCCCCCCACATGCGTCGAGCACACCCCAACGGACAGGCCGAGGGTATCCCGCCCAGCACCTGCTCCCAGCTAATAAAGGGAAGCCCCAGGCTCTGTCCCCAGCAGGGGAATGGCATCTATTTGCATACGGCCTGCCTCATTTGCATAATGCCCATTACAGTTTATATTCAGACACAGAATTCCCTTCCCCCTGCACGCCCTTCCAAAAAAGAAATCCTAGATTCGGGGAGCCCAAAGGGCCCATTTTATAAATGATGGGAAACTAAGGTCCTGAGAAAGGTAGCGCTGGGATGGAAGTGTCCTAAATCCCAGCCTGGGGCTCTTTCCACTTGGCCACACTGCCTCCCTTCTAGGCTAGAGCCTCAATGAGGGTTAGGCTGTTTGGCTGGAAGGGAAGATGAGAATCTGTCTCCCGGTTCGGTTCAGAATGTTTTGTGGTTCTTAACCTCCCACAGGCATTCTTAGCCTCACTTTCTTCAACTGTACAAAGAGGAAAGGCTATTTGTAAAACTAACTTCCCAAGGCTGTTGTGAGGCAGGTGTCTTGGACTTCAAAATGGCCAAAAAATCGAGAGCAGGGCTGGAGGTCTTTGGGTACAGGTGTGACCAACACCACCTCACACCACACAGATGACCCCACTGGGCAGCCACCTCTTTCTCTTCTCAGTGACCACAGGAATGTTAAGAGGAGCGTGTGGGAGAGGGACAGAGCTTCTCAATGCAGGAGAGACCAGGACAGGAAGTCCAGAGACCAGCTCTGCCCCTACTTTAACGTGTAACCTTGGGCAAATCCCTTTTCCTCTGGACTCCAGGGTGCCCATTTGTAAAATGGGGAGGTTAGAATGGATGGTCTCTAATATCTAAAATCCCTTCTTTTTCCAACATTCTGGATTCTTTGTATTAAGGTTTCTCCCAGCCCTGATATTCCCTGTTCTAAGGTTCCTCCCAACTCTGGCACACTGTTCTACAGGCAGAGTGATTGAGACAAATTGAGACAGTAACATAATCAGAGACACTGAGTCAGACAAAAGTCCAGATAATTCAATTCAGTTCTCTGAACCACCCTCCCACCCAACCTCCACTCTCAAAATAAATCTATCTGAGCCTATTGATAAGAAAGCCCCAGTTGAAGAGATATAAAGTGATTTTGATACAAGAACTATCATTCCTAAAATAAAGAGCCTCAGACTTGACAGTCAGCTGACCTGGGTTCTCTCTTGTTAGCTGTGTGACTCAGAGCCAGTTCCTTCCCCTCTCTGGGCCTCAATTCCTCCTCCCCCAGATGAGGGAGTTGGATTTCAGTGGTCTGTGCCAGCCCTGTTCTGTGTCTTTACAAAGAGAAATCCCATCTCAGGCTTCAGGACTGGAGAGATAAAATGAGAGTGGTGGATAGAGAGGGTTTAAATTGGCAAAGCCAGTACTTGAACTTAGGTCCTTCAACGCAGCATCCAGCATGTTTTCCATTGTGGTGCAAAGCCTAATGGATCAGAGGCAAAGAATAAGTAGCAGAGATAACGGTGATCCAGACTGAAAGAGACACCAGGGGAGAGACATAAGGTTAGAGAGATACATAGGGGTGTGGAGGCAATATCAGTGTGGAGAGATGGTCCCAGAGAGAAACAGGGAGACACCAGGGCCATGACTGAGAGTGATTCTAAATTCGAGGGGCACCATGGGAGATCATCCGTCCAAACCTCCAACACACACACACACACACACACACACACACACACACACACAGACAGTCCATCTTTCCCACAACCTTCCGGCTTTCTCCTTAGAGATGGGAGAACCAAGGCCAGCTTGGGAGTAGGACTGTGCTGCCCCCTTGTGGGGCTGGGAGCAACTGCAGGCTTCTGAACAGTTCCTTGCGAATCCCCAGGAAAATCTAGAGGCAAGAGGACATGGGGAAAGACCTAGGTTGTCTACAACCTGGATAGAAAGACTCCTAGAGAAGCAAAAGGATGGAACAGAGGCAGGCAGAGAATTCAGTTCAACAAACACTTACCCAGGAAGCATTCCGAGCGCAAAGCCAGAGAGGAAGAGGCAGACTCGAGGCTCTGGGAGCTAACCAGTTTATTGTCTGTGGGCTGGGGAGGGTTTTAACTTTGAGCTCTAAGCTTTTAAAAGCCTTTACATAAATTATCTGAAATCTGAAGCTCAACTGCAACCCTGTGAGATACGTGTTATTATTATCATCCCCATTTTATGGGTGTGGAAATTACTGAGGCTTAGGAAGGTCAAATTACTTAGCAAGGGTCACACATTGGGTAAACAAGTATTTATCAGAGGCCAGATTTGAAGGCTGGCCTTTCGGACTCCCAGTCCAGATTTCTAGTGAAATACAAAGTGGGGGGAGGGAGCCGGTCTAGGACTCTCAGGATAGTTCAGAAGGGAGAACACACTCCCAGCTGGGGACGTGGAAGTCAGGTGAGGATGCGTGGAGGATGTGGCTGGCACCCCTGCTGAGCTCGGAAGGAAGGAAGGAAGGAAGAAGCACATAGATACAGCGACATTTCGCAAAAATAGGAGAGACATGCGCAGAGAGACAGGGAACTCACTGACCAATTTATTTATTTTTTTAAAGCGGTATAAATTTAAGAGTCAGAAGACCTGGATTCAAATCACGCTCTGCTGTTTTCTACTTTTGGGGCTTTGGGTAAGTTTCTCTGGGGCTCGGTTTCCCCAACATAAAATAAGGGAGTTGGAACAGTGGATTGTTAAGGATTCTTCCAGCTCAAAATCCTATGGCACTGATAAGTTGGGAGCCAAGACAAGTAAGTGAGGTTGGATACATAAGAGGGCCATGGTTCTGGAAGAATCTGGCCAGGAACAGCAAAGCTTAGACCAGAGGTGGGGAACCTGCAGCTTCGAGGTCACATGTGGCCCTCTAGGCCCTCAAGTGCGGCCCTTTGACTGAATCAGTCTGAATGAGTGGTTCTGTGAAGTTTGGATTCAGTCAAAGGGCTGCCCTTGAGGACCTAGAGGGCCACATGTGGCCTCAAGGGCGCAGGTTCCTCACCCCTGGCTTAGATTAAGCTAAGGATGGTGGGGAGTTTTCTAGACCAAAAGAAAGGCCTTTTTTTTTTTTTTTAAAGGCTGTGTTGGAAACCAGAGGAAGATAAAAGATGGGACAGGAAGGCTGAGATACTAGTGTTGGTCAACATAGAGTGGGCAGGGCTAATTCAGTGTGTCTTTTGCTCCTGCTTTCTCTGACAAGAAGAATCGTTTTTGGATTAAGGAGAGAACAAAAATGCTTCGCTGAGATTTGAAAGCTAATGGCAGGGAGACGTTAGTGAGTTGCCTTTAAGGAGTGATAATCACTGGTCCGAATGAGCTACATCCTAGGGTATTGAAATAATTGGCAGGTATCTGTTAGGGTTCAGAGCTAGAAAGAGAAAGAAGGAAACATGGGATGCCCATGCAGGCATGAAGGAAATGAAGGCAGCAGATGAGATCCCGCATCCACTGAAGTATTGAGGTGTAGGTGAAAAATAGAGGCACACAAGCCGAGAAATGTACATTGAGACACCCATTCCACAGAAAGACAGACTGAGACCAGCCCAGAAAGATACATAGAGACAAAGAAGGAAACAGAGTTGCGCACACTGAGACAAGATACCACAGAGATTAGACACAAATAAACACAGAGAGATGCTGAGACCAAGAGACCTAGATTGAGAAGCCAGGAAGGCCGAGAAAGACTCTGGGCTGAAGAAGGCGTCGCTTCCCTCGTGGGGGCTGGAAGAAGGAGGCACAAACCCTTGGGATAGGGCGCGGAAAGGAGACCCGGGGGGAGGGGAGAGGCTGATGCCTGGAGGGGCAAAGACGAGAAGCAGCCTAGTGGGGAAACCTGGTGGCGTGGGCGGGGCCACCGAGGGGTGTGGTCCAGGAGGGAAAGGCCCTGAAGAGGGCGTGGCTAGAGTCCAGAGAGCAGCAGGGATGAGCGGCTCCGAGGGCTCGGCTTGGCTGGGGGTGGGGAGAGGACTGAGCGCGGGAGGGGGACGGAGGGAAGGGGACGGGAAGGGTCCCCTCCTCCGGTGACGTCAGAGAGGCGGCTAGGTGTCCGCGGCCGGAGCTGCCCCAGCGGGAGCCGAGGCTCCGGAGCGGAGCGACAGCGGGCCCCGGAGCTGGAAGGGAGTAGCCCGGGGAACCGGACCCACGGACTCGCGGACACGGACACGCAGCCTTCCCTGGCCCGGGCCCAGCGCCCCGGGCCGCCCATGGCCCGGCCCGCCGCCCTCCCGCTGTTACTGCTCTTGTTCCTGGGGACCGGTAAGGACCCGGGGGTCCTCGATCCCTCCCGAGACCTTGGCCCCTCGCTATGTGCCATCCTCCCCCCTCCCCGCCGCTCCGCACCCTTGGGGCCCCAGGCGATCCCCTGCTCTCCCCTCCCCCCCGCCCCGCCCGTCTGCCTTCGCCTCTCCTGCTCTCCTGGA